>NC_088406.1:40714582-40809582 GCF_034236695.1 Oncorhynchus nerka
CGTCAGGAAGTCCAGTACCCAGTTGCACAGGGCGGGGTCGAGACCTAGGGTCTCGAGCTTGATGACGAGTTTGGAGGGTACTATGGTGTTAAATGCTGAGCTGTAGTCGATGAACAGCATTCTTACATAGGTATTCCTCTTGTCCAGATGGGTTAGGGCAGTGTGCACTGTGGTTGCGATTGCGTCGTCTGTGGACCTATTGGGGCGGTAAACAAATTGGAGTGGGTCTAGGGTGTCAGGTAGGGTGGAGTTGATATGGTCCTTGACTAGTCTCTCAAAGCACTTCATGATGACGGAAGTGAGTGCTATGGGGTGGTAGTCGTTTAGCTCAGTTACCTTAGCTTTCTTGGGAACAGGAACAATGGTGGCCCTCTTGAAGCATGTGGGAACAGCAGACTGGGATAAGGATTGATTGAATATGTCCGTAAACACATCAGCCAGCTGGTCTGCGCATGCTCTGAGGATGCGGCTGGGGATGCCGTCTGGGCCTGCAGCCTTGCGAGGGTTAACACGTTTAAATGTTTTACTCACGTCGGTTGCAGTGAAGGAGATTCCGCAGGTTTTGGTAGCGGGCCGTGTCAGTGGCACTGTATTGTCCTCAAAGAGAGCAAAGAAGTTATTTAGTCTGTCTGGGAGCAAGACATCCTGGGCCGCGGCGGGGCTGGTTTTCTTTTTGTAATCCGTGATTGACCCTGTCACATACCTCTGGTGTCTGAGCCGTTGAATTGCAACTCTACTTTGTCTCTATACTAACGCTTAGCTTGTTTGATTGCCTTGCGGAGGGAATAGCTACACTGTTTGTATTCGGTCATGTTTCCGGTCATCTTGCCCTGGTTAAAAGCAGTGGTTCGAGCTTTCAGTTTTGCGCGAATGCTGCCATCAATCCACGGTTTCTGGTTTGGGAATGTTTTAATCGTTGCTGTGGTAATAACATCGCCGATGCACTTTCTAATGAACTCGCACACCGAATCAGCGTATTCGTCAATGTTGTTGTTGGATGCAATGCGGAACATATCACAATCCACAGGATCGAAGCAGTCTTGAAGCGTGGAATCAGATTGGTCGGACCAGCGTTGAACAGACCTGAGCGCGGGAGCTTCTTGTTTTAGTTTCTGTCAGTAGGCTGGAAGCAACAAAATGGAGTCGTGGTCAGCTTTTCCGAAAGGAGGGCGGGGGAGGGCCTTATATGCGTCACGGAAGTTAGAATAACAATGATCCACGGTTTTACCAGCGCTGGTTGCGCAATCAATATGCTGATAGAATTTAGGGAGTCTTGTTTGCAGATCATCCTTGTTAAAATCCCTAGCTACAATGAATGCAGCCTCAGGATATGTGGTTTCCAGTTTACATAGAGTCAAATAAAGTGTGTTTAGGGCCATCGGTGTGTCTGCTTGGGGGGGAATATATACGGCTGTGATTATAATCGAAGAGAATTCCCTTGGTAGATAATGCGGTCGACATTTGATAATGAGGAATTCTAAGTCAGGTGAACAGAAGGACTTGAGTTCCTGTATGTTGTTATGATCACACCACGTCTCGTTAATCATAAGGCATATACCCCCCCACCCCTCTTCTTACCAGAAAGATGCTTGTTTCTGTCGGTGCGATGCGTGAAGAAACCAGCTGGCTGTACCGACTCCAATAGCGTGTCTTGAGTGAGCCATGTTTCCGTGAAGCAAAGAACGTTACAGTCTCTGATGTCCCTCTGGAATGCTACCCTTGCTCGTATTTCATCAACCTTGTTGTCAAGAGACTGGACATTGGCGAGTAGTATTCTCGGGAGCGGTGCGCGATGTGCCCGTCTCAGGAGCCTGACCAGAAGACAGCTTTGTCTGCCTCTTTTACAGCGTCGTTGTTTTAGGTCGCCGGCTGGGATCCGATCCATTGTTCTGGAAGGTGGGCAAAACACAGGATCCGCTTCGGGAAAGTCATATTCCTGGTCGTACTGATGGTGAGTTGACGTTGCTCTTATATTTCAGTAGTTCTTCTCGACTGTATGTAATGAAACCTAAGATTACCTGGGGTACCAATGTAAGAAATAACACGTAAAAAAGACAAAAAAATACTGCATAGTTTCCTAGGAACGCGAAGCGAGATGGCCATCTCTGTCGGCGCGGACTGTACTAAGACCACATTACATGACCTACGCATTACAGTGTCTCCACTACGTTCACATTATATCATCCACAATCCTCACATTACGTCCCACACCAACACCATACCAGTGTTCCAGCACGCTGGTGCCTTGCACACAGAGCCATTGACTGTAGAGTTTGTGTGTGGAGGGGGTCACACCAAATCTACAAGTCAAACTCACAAACTCAGGAAGGAGTTTGTTCCGCCAATTGACATTATCCTGAGGAAAGAGACCCTTCTGTTCACTTCACACACACTGTTTATAACAGTGCCATTACACTGGTAAAACATGCAGTACCTAAATACCAGAAAGATAGATAACCAGAAGCAACATTACTTCCATGTCCTTTACCTCTTTGAGTTTATAGTCATCAGTGAGGTAGAGGGCTGAGTCTGGACAGATGACATCATCCATTCCAGCACAGTCTGTGTTATCCAGCGCGTCCTTCATCTTTCCCTCCCTCCCTCTGTCTCTCTCACTCCCCCCTCTCTCTCTCTCCCCCTCTATCACACACCCAGTTAGTGGGTCAGTATGAGCCGGTTCACATGAAACCTAGCCTCACTCAGAACCAAAGCTAACCCTGCCACACAGAGAGAACAGTTATCACAGTTCTCCCTCTACCCATGCCTCTCTTCTCTCTCTCTCTCTCTCTCTCTCTCTCTCTCTCTCTCTCTCTCTACCTCTTCTCAGGGCTTCCAGAGTACAATGGACAGCGGTAAAACCCCTTTAGACCCTCCCTTCAATCCTCTGGGCGGTCAGAGAGAGAGAGGGAGGGAGAGAGAGGCAGGGAGAGAGAGGGAGGGAGAGAGAGAGAGAGGGAGGGAGAGAGAGGGAGGGAGAGAGAGAGGCAGGGAGAGAGAGAGAGAGAGAGAGGGAGAGAGGGAGGGAGAGAGGCAGGGAGAGAGAGAGAGAGGGAGGGAGAGAGAGGGAGGGAGAGAGGCAGGGAGAGGGCAGGGAGAGAGAGAGGCAGGGAGAGAGAGAGAGAGAGAGAGAGAGAGAGGGAGAGAGAGAGGGGGAGGGAGAGAGAGGGAGGGAGAGAGAGGGAGGGAGAGAGGCAGGAGAGAGAGAGGGAGGGAGAGAGGCAGGGAGAGAGGCAGGGAGAGAGAGAGAGGGAGGGAGAGAGAGGGAGGGAGAGAGGCAGGGAGAGAGGCAGGGAGAGAGAGAGAGAGGGAGGGAGAGAGAGGGAGGGAGAGAGGCAGGGAGAGAGGCAGGGAGAGAGAGAGAGAGGGAGGGAGAGAGAGGGAGGGAGAGAGGCAGGGAGAGAGGGAGGGAGAGAGGCAGGGAGAGAGGCAGGGAGAGAGGCAGGGAGAGAGAGAGAGAGAGAGAGGCAGGGAGAGAGGCAGGGAGAGAGAGAGAGAGGGAGGGAGAGAGAGGGAGGGAGAGAGGCAGGGAGAGAGGGAGGGAGAGAGAGGGAGGGAGAGAGGCAGGAAGAGAGGCAGGGAGAGAGAGAGAGGGAGGGAGAGAGGCAGGGAGAGAGGCAGGGAGAGAGAGAGAGAGGGAGGGAGAGAGGCAGGGAGAGAGAGAGAGAGTGCACACACTGGTGTTTTTCCCGCTCTCACACCCTAATGTGTGGACAGCTGATGCTCCTGGGACAGTTTGGAAAGCGTCACCTCAGTGTTGGTGTGTGTGTGTGAGTGAGTGAGTGAGTGAGTGAGTGAGTGAGTGAGTGAGTGAGTGAGTGAGTGAGTGAGTGAGTGAGTGAGTGAGTGTGTGTGTGTGTGTGTGTGTGTGTGTGTGTGTGTGTGTGAGGGAATGAGTGAGTGAGTGTGTGTGTGAGGGAATGAGTGTGTGTGAGTGAGCGCGTGTGTGTAGTTAGGCCTACATATTTGAGTTTGCATGTCAGTGTATGTTTTTGGGTCTGTGTGTATGACTGACAAGGAGAGGCCAGAGGGAGTTGTGTTCCCTCACAGTCAAGGTAAAAACAGAGCAGACCCTGATCCAAAACCCCTCAAATAAAGCCAGTAGAAGAAATACAAGTACACAGAAACACAACACACACAAACCCCAAGTGTACAGGATCTGTGCACACTCTGTTTGTGTGTGTGTTTGTGTGTGTGTTTGCGTGTGTGTTTGTGTGTGTGTCAGGGTTGGGGTCAATTCAGGAAGTACACAGAACTTCCAGTTCTAATTTTCTTTGGAAAATGGAAAAAAATGGAAAATGTGGAAATCGAATTTAGTTTACTTTCTGAATTGACTGGATTTGAAATAGAATTGACCCCAACCCTGGTGTGTGTGTGTGTGTGTGTGTGTGTGTGTGTGTGTGTGTGTGTGTGTGTGTGTGTGTGTGTGTGTGTGTGTGTGTGTGTGTGCCTCTCACAAACCTCACACACAAAGGAAGGAACTTCCCCTAAATGATTCCCCACTCTCATACATAACTATCTCCCTCTCCCAGGTGCTGACTGACCTCCTTTATCCATTAAGTCACAGTGAAGGGAGGGATAGAGGGATGGAAGGAGGGATAACAGTTCTATAAAAAGCTAATTAATGTGGCGCTCCGGACCGTGGAGAGATTAGTCAGGTTAAAAACCCATATAGAACACGAGCTGAATGTCATTCTTCAATTTGTTACATTTTCAATCTCATCTCTCCACCGTGTGTAATGATCTCATCTTACTGAGACTCACACATCGGTCATAGCAGACTAAACTACATTTAATTCACTCACTCAGAGCATCAGGACAAAGAGCAGGATAACTACTGAAACTAGCAGGAACACTAGAAAAACATGACAAAGTGCCATAGTCTAATGATAGAGAAAGGCTGGAGGAGGAAAAGAGAGGTGATGAGAAGGGAGCGAGGGAGGATGAATATAAAGTGATACTGAGGGTGATGAGTCACAACGTCTCTTCTGCTGCACACACACACATTCAGGCACGCATGCGCGCACACACACACAATAGGGGACAATAAGGGATTCTACATCGCAACATGAAACAGTTTGAATTCTCTTTGTAGAACTGTGTGATGTACACCAGTGGAATAATGTATCAGCATGATAGCATGCATTATAACACACACGCGCGCGCACGCACGCACACACACACACACACACACACACACACACACACACACACACACACACACACACACACACACACACACACACACACACACACACACACACACACACACACACACACACACACACACACACACACACACACACACACACACACACACACAGAAGCAAAGTAATTTTGTGCACACAAGCACACAGATACATTCACACACACACGCACGCAAACAGAAACGCACAGGAACACAAGGCTGGATAACAGGATATGGAGTGAGTCTGATTCAGTGCTGATCCCAGGGGATTATGGGTAAAGCAGAAGTACTTATCTGGCCATCTCCTATATCCGCCTACACTGGGACCTGGACAATACAACACACACACACAGTCACATGCAGACAAACACACTCCCAGTAGTGCTGAGGGCTGTATATTGGTAAACACTGAACCCTTCTGAACCCTCCACATCATGAACTGAGAACGCCCAGGTTCTGTGATCCATTAGTGAGGCTGACCTCATACTAGTGGTGATAGCACCTCATCGCTGACTCAAAGAGGGGGAGGAGGTAGAGGGGAGGGAGGGACAGGGGGAGGGAGGGACAGGGGGAGGTAGAGGGGGAGAGGGAGAGGGAGGGAGGGACAGGGGGAGGGAGGTAGAGTGGGAGGTAGAGGGGGAGGGAGGTAGAGGGGAGGGAGGGATAGAGGGGAGGGAGGGACAGGGGGGGGAGGGACAGGGGGAGGAAGACAAAGGTAACACAGGGACGATCGTGACTAGAAAGGATAAACACACAGATCACACACAGATTATTCTCCCATTACGTCAGTCTCAGCTCAAGGTCAAAGCATTCTCTCTCTCTCCTCCAGGACAGCATAGATAGAGCAACAGAATGAATAGAAGAAGACATCAAAGAACATAGACACATCTAGTGAATGGCTGACAACCCACAGAGAGATACAAGGCCAGGTCTTCCTCTAAAAGTTACTATTTCTGCTGTTGACAATATTTCAATTGTGAGGTCAGCTGAGCTCGAGAGGAAGAGAAGTTCATTGTTCCAGTAGAATAGAGGGGACTGTGGGAGAGAAGGCTTCTGGCACCTCCAGTAGGCCTGGGATCCAAGTTTCCAGCCATAGAGGAGACGGGCAACATGTGTGTGTGTGTGTGTGTGTGTGTGTGTGTGTGTGTGTGTGTGTGTGTGAGAGAGAGAGAGTTTATTGCCCCACATTTCCAAGTGAATTTAAAGTTTGACCACAACAAGAAAGACTCAGATCTGTTTTTATTTTGGGACATGGAGAAAAGAATGCTGCTGTCATAGCAACCCAGGGCATTTCTCCATGGCAATGGCCTGTGCTCCAAACAAATTGGGTTGGGAAAAAGGAGCAGGGGCCCAGTGGGAGGTCTGTTAACAAACACCCCCCCACACACACACACACACAAGGGTGTGTGTGTCTCTTGTGACTGCAGCGTTCTCTTTCTAGTCTGAGACACAGTATCTTCCCCATCATAGACAATGTACTATCAGATCAATGTACTATCAGATCAATGTACTATCAGATCAATGTACTATGAGATTCAGTAGCGGTATATCTCCTCAGCATTAATAATTCATCAGCCATCAGCCCACACAGTGGAACACACACCGCAGACAACGTTTCATATGATCAACTGCTCTACAGCATACTATACGTTGCTCTCTCTCTCTCTCTCACAAACACATGCACACACACATACACCAGGCACACACTGCAGTCAGGACTGAGATGATCTGAATCAATCAAAGAGCTCTCTGATCCAGCACACACGCAGAGACAGTGCTGTTACCCAGGGAGCTGGCCCAGTAGATATGGTAACCGGAGCTCCAGGGCACTTGGCTCCGGTCATGAGGCCCAGGATGGCACCCTGACGCTGGGGTGATACATCTCCCCATCACCCCTGCCCTGGAGTTACTGCTGGGAGAAACATGGTCTCATAGCTAGCCTGATCCACCCAGCTCACTGGGGCGTTTCACACACACACACACACACACACACACACACACACACACACAATTAAGGCCAAGGGACTTATTATTATTATTGAGTATCCGTGTGTGTGTGTGTGTGTGTATGAAGAAGGGAGTTGCATGGGGTATGGAGGCTGCAGATGCGGTATCTCCATTCCCCCATTACTGCCTTGACCTGACAGTTATGTAATCATGGGTCAAACAGTAACTTCATTGGTTACCTGCAGATCAGTGTGTGATCCTATTGGCTAATGGCCCCTGACATTGTAAAGGAACTTCCTCCTTGTACAGTGAGATAAATCCAAAACAAAACCAGTCATAAAAAACATTGCAGGGGAGCACAACAATCGCCCTCCTCCCCCTCCCCCTCTCCAAAACACCAAAACACCAACGACAGTCAAAACAGAAGGAGATGAAAGGATGGGAAGAATAAAGGATTCCCCCTCCTCCCGTCCCCTCTGAGAACCACACCTTAGACACCACCACCACCACCTCCCGTCCCCTCTGAAAACCACACCTTAGACACCACCACCACCACCTCCCGTCCCCTCTGAGAACCACATCTTAGACACCACCACCACCACCTCTCGTCCCCTCTGAAAACCACACCTTAGACACCATCACAACCACCTCCCGTCCCCTCTGAGAACCACACCTTAGACACCACCACCACCACCTCCCGTCCCCTCTGAAAACCACACCTTAGACACCACCACCACCACCTCCCGTCCCCTCTGAGAACCACACCTTAGACACCACCATCACCACCTCCCATCCCCTCTGAGAACCACACCTTAGACACCACCACCTCCCATCCCCTCTGAGAACCACACCTTAGACACCACCACCACCACCTCCCGTCCCCTCTGAGAACCACACCTTAGACACCACCACCACCTCCCATCCCCTCTGAGAACCACACCTTAGACACCACCACCACCACCACCTCCCGTCCCCTCTGAGAACCACACCTTAGACACCACCACCACCTCCCGTCCCCTCTGAGAACCACACCTTAGACACCACCACCACCACCTCCCATCCCCTCTGAGAACCACACCTTAGACACCACCACCACCACCTCCCGTCCCCTCTGAGAACCGCACCTTAGACACCACCACCACCACCTCCCGTCCCCTCTGAGAACCGCACCTTAGACACCACCACCACCTCCCGTCCCCTCTGAGAACCACACCTTAGACACCACCACCACCACCTCCCATCCCCTCTGAGAACCACACCTTAGACACCACCACCACCACCTCCCATCCCCTCTGAGAACCACACCTTAGACACCACCACCACCTCCCGTCCCCTCTGAGAACCACACCTTAGACACCACCACCACCTCCCGTCCCCTCTGAGAACCACACCTTAGACACCACCACCACCACCACCACCACCTCCCATCCCCTCTGAGAACCACACCTTAGACACCACCACCACCACCTCCCGTCCCCTCTGAGAACCACACCTTAGACACCACCACCTCCCGTCCCCTCTGAGAACCACACCTTAGACACCACCACCACCACCTCCCGTCCCCTCTGAGAACCACACCTTAGACACCACCACCACCTCCCGTCCCCTCTGAGAACCACACCTTAGACACCACCACCACCACCTCCCGTCGCCTCTGAGAACCACACCTTAGACACCACCACCACCAACCAAACAGAGACAGACACAAGAGAAGAGACAACCACTCCCTGTCCCCTCTCCCCTTCCTTCCTCTCCTATGTCCTCTTCCCACTTTCTCTCATCTACCCTCTCACGCCATCTCCCTTTTCCCCTTCTCCACCCACTCCTCCTCTCTCTCTCTCTCTCTCCCTCTCTCTCGTGTGTGTGTGATGGGGCTAGTGAGAGGGGTGCTGGTGGTTGCCTGGTAACCAGTCTAATTGAGGGGTCTCTAGAGTGTTAGTGTTATCAGAGCTTGGGCCCCCTGTTCTGTTCCAGACTGCCTTCTCTTTCTATTCTATCACTCATTCGCTCTTTCTCTCTAACAGTTCCTCTGGCCCTCTCTTCCTCTGTCCATATATTTGTTATTGAACTTTTATTTAATCATGGGAGCCCAATTGAGACCAGAGCCTCATTCTAAATGGTTCCCTGAGAACAAACAATTCACAAATCAACACGATAATAAAATAGAACAACATGAACTAGATACAGCAGTTACAGATACACTCCATTTCAACAACGCCAATCAATTATTACTATCCACCAAAACACTTGTGAACCTCAGTGAACTCCTCCCTCATCAGCGTTGGAAACGGCCCTGTTGGCACCACGGACTCAAGACGGCGGCGTTGAAACTAAAGGCTGATTTACAAAGGTCAGTGGAGACACGGGGGACCTCGAGAGTTAACCAACCCCGTGAGTGGGTTTGGTGCTTCATATTTTGATACTTTAGTGGAGAAGTGAGATATGTTGGGATAAGAAGCTTGTGCAGCAGAGCTTTGGAAACAAAAAAGGAGACATCGACGGGAATTTATAGAGGTCCAGCCAACCTGCTGTTAAAGGATGCAGTGATGAGTATTAAACCTGTCTCCTATGATAAAGCAAAGCGCGATATGGTACAATGCATCCGAGGGTTTTAGAGCTTTAGAGTGGTTGTTGCTGAATTCTGATAAACGTGTCAGCTGTACAACCTGCTTCCTGTTGCTGGATAGACAGTATCTCTCCTTTCCATCCCTCTTTCTTTCTGTCTCACCACTAGTCCTCTATTTCTCTCTCTCTCTTTCTGCTCTCCATCGCTCTTCATTTCTGTTTTTATCGTTTTCTAATCGTGTGCCACTCTCATCTCTCGTTTTTAATCTTGCTCTCGGCCTATTCCTATTCCTCCTACTCTGTTTCTTGTTCATGTTTTTCTGTTTTAATTCTGCAGTCCCTCTGGTTTCTCTTGTCTCTGTTCCCCATCTGTTCCCCTCCATTTCTTCATCTAGCTTTTATTTCCAAATAAACATGGCGTACTTACTGAGGAAATCCTTATCCCATTATACATCACACACGCACGCACGCACGCACGCACGCACGCACGCACACACGCACACACGCACACCCCTGTGTTGTGAGCCTCATTGGGGATTAACAATGCATAACAGATAAATATGCCATGTTAGAAGCAGTGCGTCTGATCACTGCTCTAAGGATAAAACCCCCATAGGCAACTAAACTGACTGTGGATCAGCTCTTAGCTCAGTGTGTAACGTCATGTGATGATCAATAGAGCAGATCAGAGCAGCTGTGGATAGGCCTTCACTGGCCAGTATGGTTTCTTACAATACCAGGGACAATCAGAGGAGAAGAGAGGAATGGTCCACACACACACACACACACACGCACACACACACAGCTCTTCATCTATACTCTCTTCCTCCTCCCTCTCTACTCCTTCCTCTCCTTCTCCACCTCCTTCTATGAATATCTTTCTCTTCTAAAACTATCTTGTTTTTAACCACCACCTCATTCCTTTCTCCACCTCCTCTATTCTTCCTCCCTCACATTCTCCTCTTTTTCAAATCCTTCTCTTCCTCCCTTTTTCCTCTCCATCTAAGACCCACATTCTCCCCCTCTCCTCCTCCTCCTCCTCCTCCCCCCTCCTCCTCCTCCCCCCCTCTACTCTTCCTCCTCCTCCTCCTCTCCCCTCCTCCTCCTCCTCCTCCTCCTCCCCTCTACTCCTCCTCCTCCCCCCTCCTCCTCCTCCTCCTCCTCCTCCTCCCCCTCCCCCTCCTCCTCCTCCCCCTCCTCCCCCTCTACTCCTCCTCCTCCTCCTCCCCTCCCCCTCCTCCCCCTCTACTCTTCCTCCTCCTCCCCCTCCTCCTCCCCCTCCTCCTCCTCCTCCTCCCCCCCTCTACTCCTCCTCCTCCCCCTCCTCCTCCCTCCTCCCCTCCTCCCTCCTCCCCCCCCTCGTCCTCCCCCCCCCTCCTCCTCCTCCTCCTCCTCTCCCCCCTCCTCCTCCCCCTCCTCCTCTCCTCCTCCTCCTCCCCCTCCCCTCCTCCTCCTCCTCCTCCCCTCTACTCCTCCTCCTCCTCCTCCTCCCCCTCTACTCCTCCTCCTCCTCCTCTCCCTCCTCCCCCTCCTCCTCCTCCTCCCCTCTACTCCTCCTCCTCCTCCTCCTCCCCTCCTCCTCCCCTCCTCCTCCTCCTCCTCCTCCTCCTCCCCCTCTACTCCTCCTCCTCCTCTCCCTCCTCCTCCTCCTCCTCCCTCCTCCTCCTCCCCTCCCCTCCTTCCTGCATTACAACAGCCATGCCGTCTTTATTCTTGCTATGAGGAAAGTAAAGCTCAAGTGATGTACTGCACTACTTGAACGCTGCACTCATCTAATCATTCCTCCTCATTAAGTAAAGTGGGACACTTCTGTCGCAGTCTGGAGGTGCCATTTCCAACCCACCCGCCCACGCACTCTCACATCGCACGCACAGACAGACAGACAGAAACAGCTCACCTTTCCCAGACATCTATTGATCAGGCTCAGCCCAGGGGAAAGGGGGGAGGAGGGACATTATTCCCTGAAGTCAAATGTGCGCTTAGCAACCGCCCTAGTCATCCACTTCCCAAACCCATCCCATCATACAAACACCAAACCCCACTGGGATGTGCCCGACAGCCATGACAAACAAACCCCTGCAAGATACGACAATCACTAATGACAGTCAGTCAGTATTACATGATGGAAACCTTTGGGAATACACACATGCATACTAGTCCTACTGCAGTATTTCTCCCCTGGAGGGGCAAGCTCAACCACAGAGCAGCGAAGCCCTGACCTGCCTGCCTGCTCCACAACAGCTAACATAACACATCCTCTACTACACTAACAGCGTTCTGTCTAGCCTCAGCGCTCGTCCCAGCTAGCCTTAGTCAGTGTCCTGTCTTACCTGGTGAGAACAGTTTTCCTGGTGAACCATCCTTCACAGCATCCTAGACAGGTGCAGGCTGGCTGCGCCTCGGGAATGACACCGGGAATGGGATTGGGTGAGGATTCCCAAAACTGCTGCAGTTTGCTGGCGAGGAGAGTGGGGAGAGATCCAGCCCAGTCCCAATCCGGACAGAGAGACCAGAGAGAGAAAGAGACTGACTGTATGTCTGTGTTCTGGTCTCACGCTCTACTGATCCTGCTGCTACTGATATAGCTGCTCCTCTCCTCTGTCGTGTCCTCTCTCTCCTTTTCTCTCTTTCACTCTGTCTGTCTATCTGTCTGAGAGAAAGGTAGGATCTGATCACTTTTTTCCAAAAGAGAGGGAAAGGTAGGGTGGGAGAGAACGAAAAACAGGGAGGGGAGTGAGAAAGAGGAGGAGAAACAGAAAGGGAGAGTGAATCTGTGGCCGTCTCTCTCCCTGCCGGGAACGGGGGAGGGGCAGAGTGACTCATTACAGACACAGTCAGCCAATGGGGTGGTAGGACAGGGAGGGGGAGACAGGGGGGCGGGCTGCGGGATCAGAGGGGGAGGTGGCCTTCCGCTGGCCTACAGAGGTGGAAACGTCCCACAGAGAGAGAAAAGAAAGGGGGAGGAGGGGGAGAGAAAAGAAGCAAGGGGGAAGAGGGTGGGTGAGAGAGGGGAGGAAGAGAAGTGACTCCCATACCAAACACCTTTCATCTCAATCTCTAAATCTTCTCTAAGTGCTATGACACTATCTTAATACTGTTATCTATGACCTAATTACAGTATTTTGGGGATATCAGAAGTCTGCATGGTGCCTTTAAAAACAGAAGAATGTTTGAATGTATGGCTAACGGCAAACAGCACATCATGTTCATATTCACAGGTTTTCACTACTTGTGAACAGTTGACTATTTTCTCGGCGTTGGTGTGTATGACTATAACAGGATATAAGTGTCTGTTTGGGGCGTAGCTCCTTTCCTCTCTGTCCCTCTTCCGGTCCCCCTGTGGTACAGGATTATAATCTGTCTGGAACAGATGGCCTCTCTATAATCCACCAGCAGGGAACCCTGGATGAACTCTTCTCTCTCCACCGTTCCCTCTATCCCTCCAAAATGACATAACAATAACGAGGTTATATACAGGGGGTACCGGTACTGAGTCAATGGGGGGGGTACAGGTTAGTCGAGGTCATTTGTACATGTAGGTAGGGGTAAAGTGACTATGCATAGATACTAAACAGCGGGTAGCAGCAGTCAATGTAAATAGTCTGGATGGCCCATTTGATGAATTGTTCAGCAGTCTTAAGGAGACTTTTGAACCTAGACTTGGCACTCCGTCACCGCTTGCCGTGCAGTAGCAGAGAAAACAGTCTATTACTTGGTTGACTGGAGTCTTTGACCATTATTTTGGGCCTTCCTCTGACACCGCCTTGTATATCGATCCTGGATGGCAGGAAGCTTGGTCCCAGTGATGTATTGGGCCGTACGGACTACCCTCTGTAGCCATACCAGGCGGTGATGCAACCGGTCAGGATGCTCTCGATGGTGTAGCTGTTGAACTTTTTGAGGATCTGGGGACACATGCCAAATCTTTTCAGTCTCCAGAGGGGGAAGAGATGTTGTGGTGCCCTCTCACGACTGTCTTGGTGTGTTTGGACCATGAGAGTTTGTTGGTGATGTGGACAGCAAGGAACTTGAAACTCTCAACCCGCTCCACTACAGTCCCAAACAATGTTAACGGGGGCCTGTTCGCACCCTCCTTTTCCTGTAGTCCATGATCATCTCCTTTGTCTTGCTCACATTGAGGGAGAGGTTGTTGTCCTGGCACTGGACAACGCTGGGCCAATTGTGCGCCACCCTATGGGACTACGTCAGGCGAGCAATACCTCGAGACTTCTTAAATATTAGACATCGCGCACCAGTAGTTATTGACAAATAGACACACACCCCCGCCCCTGATCTTACCAGACGTAGCTGCGTTGTCCTGCCGATGCACGGAAAACCCTGCCAGCTCTATATTATCCATGTCGTTGGTCAGTCACGTCTCGGTGAAACCTAAGATATTACCATTTTTAATGTCCCGTTGGTAGGATACTCTTGACCGTAGATCATCCAGTTTATTCTCCAGTGATTGCACGTTGGCCAATAGAACCGATGGTAGTGGTGATTTACTCACTCTTCTCTGAATCCTCACAAGGCACCCCAACCTTCTCCCTCTGTATCTCCACCTTTTCTTCACGCAAATGACAGGGATTTGTGCCTGGTCTCCGGAAAGCAGTATATCCTTCGCATCGAACTCATTAAAGAAAAACTCTTCATCCAGTTGAGTAATCGCTGCTCTGATGTCCAGAAGCTTTTTTTGGTCATAAGAGACGGTAGCAGCAACATTATGTACAAAATAAGTTACAAACAATATGAAAAAAAAAAAAAGCCATTATCGTCGCCATTATCATCACCATTATCTTCGCCACTATCTTGCAGAGTATTCAACAAATCTTCTAGATCAAAGTATATTATTTTGTATTGGTAGTCCATGATGAAATGACAGCTTGGCTACTGTGCGGAAGGACAGAACACTCTCCATCCATCCATCAATCTCTCTCTCCCTCCATCCAATGATCTCTCTCTCCCTCCCTCCATCCTCTCTCCGGTCAGAGATAGACAGATGTCTCCCACACCGTATGCCCTCGCTGGTATGTGATTGAGAGATCGCTCTTTCTGTCTGTTATTGATCTCTGTTGGGTAATGGTGCCGTTTCCCGACAAGCCCAGTCTAGGGTTTGATAACCTGAAAGTAGATGGATGTAGTTCCTGGTCTGATCTGAGTGGCCAGGCTCTGGAGCGTTGACTATGGTCTGGAAGGGTCAACAGGGTTAACAGTGGCCCTCTGGGCTTACAGTAGAAAGTCCAATATGACAGAATAGAGAGGAACACTACATACTACAGCTGCATTGAGGAAGGATCCAGTGTTTCACTAGTACTAACCATCAGCATTTTACTACTTCCCTTTCTAGAATAACTACACTAATAAAACACAGTAGGAATACGAATACACACACACACACACACACACACACACACACACACACACACACACACACACACACACACACGCTCCCTGAGCTATGGTTTGATATGAGAGGACCCAGCCCCCAACTCTCTCTCCTCCATCGCCATGGTAGCAGACACTTCCTGCTGACCTCCAGTTGGTTGTCAAGGTTTCGTGAATCTGAATCAAGGGCAAGGTGGACACACAAGAGCACATCCACACACACATGAGACCGTTAACACACACATGCATATACACACACACGTACGCATGAATGCACGCGGGTGCCCAGACGCACACACACCACATGAGGTTGGTGGGACCTTAATTGGGGAGAACGGCTCATAGTAATAGCTGGAGTGGAATAGGTGGAATGGTATCAAATACGTCAAACAAGTCTTTGATACCATTCCATTTGCTCCGTTGAGGGCCCTATGACATAAAACTGTGGACCAGATGAGAGGATAGAGCCAGTTGCCTCTAGCTGATCCCAGGTCAGATCTGACCTGATTGAGGGCCCTATGACATAAAACTGTGGACCAGATGAGAGGATAGAGCCAGTTGCCTCTAGCTGAACCCAGGTCAGATCTGACCTGATTGAGGGCCCTATGACATAAAACTGTCGACCAGATGAGAGGATAGAGCCAGTTGCCTCTAGCTGATCCCAGGTCAGATCTGACCTGATTGAGGGCCCTATGACATAAAACTGTGGACCAGATGAGAGGATAGAGCCAGTTGCCTCTAGCTGATCCCAGGTCAGATCTGACCTGATTGAGGGCCCTATGACATAAAACTGTGGACCAGATGAGAGGATAGAGCCAGTTGCCTCTAGCTGATCCCAGGTGTTGCTCTTGCTGCGGGCGATTCCCTGATCCACCTCTACGCAGACGACACCATTCTATATACTTCCGGCCCGTCCTTGGACACTGTGCTATCTAACCTCCAAACGAGCTTCAATGCCATACAACACTCCTTCCGTGGCCTCCAACTGCTCTTAAACGCTAGTAAAACCAAATGCATGCTTTTCAACCGTTCGCTGCCTGCACCCGCACGCCTGACCAGCATCACCACCCTGGATGGTTCCAACCTTGAATATGTGGACATCTATAAGTACCTAGGTGTCTGGCTAGACTGTAAACTCTCCTTCCAGACTCATATCAAACAGCTCCTTTCCTGAGGACGGCTCACCTCTCACAGTTCTGGGCGACTTTAACCTCCCCACGTCTACCTTTGACTCATTCCTCTCTGCCTCCTTCTTTCCACTCCTCTCCTCTTTTGACCTCACCCTCTTACCTTTCCCCCCTACTCACAAGGCAGGCAATACGCTCGACCTCATCTTTACTAGATGCTGTTCTTCCACTAACCTCATTGCAACTCCCCTCCAAGTCTCCGACCACTACCTTGTATCCTTTTCCCTCTCGCTCTCATCCAACACTTCCCACACTGCCCCTACTCGGATGGTATCGCGCCGTCCCAACCTTCGCTCTCTCTCCCCCGCTACTCTCTCCTCTTCCATCCTATCATCTCTTCCCTCTGCTCAAACCTTCTCCAACCTATCTCCTGATTCTGCCTCCTCAACCCTCCTCTCCTCCGTTTCTGCATCCTTTGACTCTCTATGTCCCCTATCCTCCAGGCCGGCTCGGTCCTCCCCTCCCGCTCCGTGGCTCGACGACTCATTGCGAGCTCACAGAACAGGGCTCCGGGCAGCCGAGCGGAAATGGAGGAAAACTCGCCTCCCTGCGGACCTGGCATCCTTTCACTCCCTCCTCTCTACATTTTCCTCTTCTGTCTCTGCTGCTAAAGCCACTTTCTACCACTCTAAATTCCAAGCATCTGCCTCTAACCCTAGGAAGCTCTTTGCCACCTTCTCCTCCCTCCTGAATCCTCCTCCCCCTCCCCCTCCTCCCTCTCTGCAGATGACTTCGTCAACCATTTTGAAAAGAAGGTCGACGACATCCGATCCTCGTTTGCTAAGTCAAACGACACCGCTGGTTCTGCTCACACTGCCCTACCCTGTGCTCTGACCTCTTTCTCCCTCTCTCTCCAGATGAAATCTCGCGTCTTGTGACAGCCGGCCGCCCAACAACCTGCCCGCTTGACCCTATCCCCTCCTCTCTTCTCCAGACCATTTCCGGAGACCTTCTCCCTTACCTCACCTCGCTCATCAACTCATCCCTGACCGCTGGCTACGTCCCTTCCGTCTTCAAGAGAGCGAGAGTTGCACCCCTTCTGAAAAAACCTACACTCGATCCCTCCGATGTCAACAACTACAGACCAGTATCCCTTCTTTCTTTTCTCTCCAAAACTCTTGAACGTGCCGTCCTTGGCCAGCTCTCCCGCTATCTCTCTCAGAATGACCTTCTTGATCCAAATCAGTCAGGTTTCAAGACTAGTCATTCAACTGAGACTGCTCTTCTCTGTATCACGGAGGCGCTCTGCACTGCTAAAGCTAACTCTCTCTCCTCTGCTCTCATCCTTCTAGACCTATCGGCTGCCTTCGATACTGTGAACCAGATCCTCCTCTCCACCCTCTCCGAGTTGGGCATCTCCGGCGCGGCCCACGCTTGGATTGCGTCCTACCTGACAGGTCGCTCCTACCAGGTGGCGTGGCGAGAATCTGTCTCCTCACCACGTGCTCTCACCACTGGTGTCCCCCAGGGCTCTGTTCTAGGCCCTCTCCTATTCTCGCTATACACCAAGTCACTTGGCTCTGTCATAACCTCACATGGTCTCTCCTATCATTGCTATGCAGACGACACACAATTAATCTTCTCCTTTCCCCCTTCTGATGACCAGGTGGCGAATCGCATCTCTGCATGTCTGGCAGACATATCAGTGTGGATGACGGATCACCACCTCAAGCTGAACCTCGGCAAGACGGAGCTGCTCTTCCTCCCGGGGAAGGACTGCCCGTTCCATGATCTCGCCATCACGGTTGACAACTCCATTGTGTCCTCCTCCCAGAGCGCTAAGAACCTTGACGTGACCCTGGACAACACCCTGTCGTTCTCAACTAACATCAAGGCGGTGGCCCGTTCCTGTAGGTTCATGCTCTACAACATCCGCAGAGTACGACCCTGCCTCACACAGGAAGCGGCGCAGGTCCTAATCCAGGCACTTGTTATCTCCCGTCTGGATTACTGCAACTCGCTGTTGGCTGGGCTCCCTGCCTGTGCCATTAAACCCCTACAACTCATCCAGAACGCCGCAGCCCGTCTGGTGTTCAACCTTCCCAAGTTCTCTCACGTCACCCCGCTCCTCCACTCTCTCCACTGGCTTCCAGTTGAAGCTCGCATCCGCTACAAGTCCATGGTGCTTGCCTACGGAGCTGTGAGGGGAACGGCACCTCAGTACCTCCAGGCTCTGATCAGGCCCTACACCCAAACAAGGGCACTGCGTTCATCCACCTCTGGCCTGCTCGCCTCCCTACCACTGAGGAAGTACAGTTCCCGCTCAGCCCAGTCAAAACTGTTCGCTGCTCTGGCCCCCCAATGGTGGAACAAACTCCCTCACGACGCCAGGACAGCGGAGTCAATCACCACCTTCCGGAGACACCTGAAACCACACCTCTTTAAGGAATACCTAGGATAGGATAAAGTAATCCTTCTCACCCCCTTAAAAGATTTAGATGCACTATTGTAAAGTGGCTGTTCCACTGGATGTCATAAGGTGAATGCACCAATTTGTAAGTCGCTCTGGATAAGAGCGTCTGCTAAATGACTTAAATGTAAATGTAATCTCCAATCGAAATACAAATCAAGAGTCGGCTTTCTATTCCGCAACAAAGCCTCCTTCACTCACGCCGCCAAACTTACCCTAGTAAAACTGACTATCCTACCGATCCTCGACTTCGGCGATGTCATCTACAAAATTGCTTCCAACACTCTATTCAGCAAACTGGATGCGGTTTATCACAGTGCCATCCGTTTTGTCACCAAAGCACCTTATACCACCCACCACTGCGACTTGTATGCTCTAGTCGGCTGGCCCTCGCTACATATTCGTCGCCAGACCCACTGGCTCCAGGTCATCTACAAGTCCATGCTAGGTAAAGCTCCGCCTTATCTCAGTTCACTGGTCACGATGGCAACACCCATCCGTAGCACGCGCTCCAGCAGGTGTATCTCACTGATCATCCCTAAAGCCAACACCTAATTTGGCCGCCTTTCGTTCCAGTTCTCTGCTGCCTGTGACTGGAACGAATTGCAAAAATCGCTGAAGTTGGAGACTTTTATCTCCCTCACCAACTTCAAACATCTGCTATCTGAGCAGCTAACCGATCGCTGCAGCTGTACATAGTCTATCGGTAAATAGCCCACCCATTTTTACCTACCTCATCCCCATACTGTTTTTATTGATTTACTTTTCTGCTCTTTTGCACACCAGTATCTCTACCTGTACATGACTATCTGATCATTTATCACTCCAGTGTTAATCTGCAAAATGCCTTTTGCATACAATGTATATAGACTCCCCTTTTTTTTCCTACTGTGTTATTGACTTGTTAACTGTTTACTCCATGCGTAACTCTGTGTTGTCTGTTCACAGTGCTATGCTTTATCTTGGCCAGGTCGCAGTTGCAAATGAGAACTTGTTCTCAACTAGCCTACCTGGTTAAATAAAGGTGAAAAAAAAAAAAAAAAAAAAAGTCAGTCTGCATAGCCTGGGTGCCAGTCTGTCAGAATGGCTCTTTCCGGTCAACAGGCTGTATAGCCATGTTGAGGCTGTGTCACGGCTACAGTGCATCTGCTCTGTGTGTTCAGTGTGGCAGTAACAGACGAAGCTCTCCCTATGATCTGGCTACCACCCTCATATTCATGCTATCACACACATGGAGGGAGAGGACGAAAGAACAGACACAGTCACAGAGAGAGAGAGAGAGAGAGAGAGAGAGAGAGAGATATAGTTAGTTAGTTAGTATTATTTTTGTATTATTTTTGTTTATTGGTGGGTATTTCTTTCCTTATCTTTCCCCCCCCAATTGTTTTCAATCATAGGCATTTAATACCATTGACAGCCATTACAAATAACGATCCCACAATAGGGAAGTGGGAGTTTAAAGGTTCAAAGGTCTCCCAGACTACCCGCCACACAACCCTGTAACCATGCGGAATTAACCCTGTAACCATGCGGAATTAACCCTGTAACCACGCAGAATTAACCCTGTAACCACGCAGAATAAATGCGTAACAAATAGACAAAGGGAAACCAAGAGATCTTGTTGAGAGAGAGAGATATACAGAAAGACAGGGATAGAAAACATCTCCTGAGTTTGTGTGTAAAAAAAGAACACCGTCTCTTTAAAGAGTTGCCCTGCGCTAGCAAGGAATTCTGGCAGGGATAGAGTCTGTTTGTGTCTGCTCTGAACAGGATTTTATTTTTAGCCTGGTATAAACAGACCCAGTTGGGAGCCCCTGCCTAGTGCCTGGTTCTCAGGCCACCTCAGCTCAGCGACACAGACACAATGCACTCTGTAATCTAACACAGACAACCCAACCAATTCACCAGCACCACAGCGATCCACTGACTATGTACAGACTCAATGAGTATAGCCTTGCTATTGAGAAAGGCCGCCGTAGGGAGACCTGGCTCTCAAGAGAAGACAGGCTGTGTGCACACTGCCCACAAAATTAGCTGCACTTCCTAACCTCCTGCCCAATGTATGACCATATTAGAGACACATATTTCCCTCAGATTACACAGAAAACAAACCCGATTTTGCTAAACTCCCATATCTATTGGGTGAAATAACAGTGTACCATCACAGCAGCAAGATTTGTGACCTGTTGCCAGAAGAAAGGGTCAACCAGTGAAGAACAAACACAATTGTAAATACAACCCATATTTATGCTTATTTATTTTCCCTTGTGTACTTTAACCATTTGTACATCGTTACAACACTGTATATAGACATAATATGACATTTGTAATGTCTTTATTCTTTTGGAACTTCTGTGAGTGTAATGTTTACTGTTCATTTTTATTGTTTATTTCACTTTTGTATATTATCTACTTCACTTGCTTTGGCAATGTTAACGTATGTTTCCCATACCAATAAAGGCCTTACATTGAATTGAATTGGGATGGGGGGGAATGGGGGGCAGAGAGAGAGAACAAACACACACAAACCACTGTGCCTGACTCTGCCCTTTGTTCTAGTGTAATACCCATTGACAGCAAGGTGATGGATGGCTGTTTCAACTCTCTCTTTCAACTAAAACCATGCTGCTATTCTCTCCCTCTGCTTTTCTCTTTCATTTCCATGCTATAAAGCTATAGGGCCTTGCTCTTTCTCTCTTTCATATTTTGTGATGTTGATATATGGTACCTCCTCCTCTCTTTCAAGCTGTAAAACAGTTCTCTCTCTCTCTCTCTCTCTCTCTCTCTCTCTCTCTCTCTCTCGTTTGGTTTGCAGTAACTGTATAGAAGCTGTAAAGCAGCTCTTAACGGCAACATAAATCCCCATTTCCTCCGCACTATGCTCTGCCATTCACAGCCCCTCCACCCTTTCATCCTCCCAGCCCACATTTTCTTAGAGGGGGAGACGGGAGAGGCAGAGAAACTGGTCTCCTGCTGTATTCTGCTTGTTCTGAGAACAGTGGGCCGTAATGTACCCTGACAGTTTGAGGAAAAAGACAATTAGCCGGGAACAGGACTGGGAGAAAGGGGGAGACAGGGAGGGCAGAGAAAACAGTACACTTGGCTGCCCCCATAGGATAACCCTTTTTGGTTTCAGGTAGAACCCTTTCTGGTTCCAGGTAGAACTGCTTTGGGATCCACGTAGAACCCTCTCCGTGTAGAACCCTCTGTGAAAGGGTTCTACCCGTTTCACAGAGGGTTCTACCTTGAACCAAAAGTGTTCTACAGCCAAATAACCCTTACTGGTTCTAGATAGCACCTTTTGTTCTAAGAGTCTAGGGTGGAACTGGAGAAAAAGTGGGGGCCGGGGTAACGGGTATTTGGCTGGAGGGAGAGTATACAGTAGGGTGGTCTAGTTACAATACATTGGATCAAGGGTAGGTGAGTGGTTAATAAAAAGGTAGGCATTTCTCTGTTGGGTATGCTGCTAGTTTGTACTGTATATCTACATTTAGACTTATAAGTGAACAGCTCCACACCTCCCTACTCTCTCTAGGAGCTCAGTGACTCACAGTGACTAAATCAGAGGAAGGGTGTGAGTGTGTGTGTGTGTATGCGCACGCTGAGAGACGCTGATGGAATGTGTAGCTCTGGGCTCTCCTTTTCCAGCACAGTCATTGGCTGTCCGTCCATCTCTACCCACACTCCCCATGTCTCCAGCGTTGCAATCTCCCTCCACACCGACCGGGCCTCCACACTGCAGCTGGCTCGCCTAGATGACATCACACCATCACCCACACAGGAGAGGACATACCATTCCTCTCAGGGTCAGGTGTAGGGATTGTCCTGCTCTACCCTGACCTTCAACCCTACGCTGTAAGTCTGGTCACAGACATCTGGTAGGGTCAGAGGCTACACAGCTAGACTCATCTCTAAAGGTGGCCTAGACTTGGGTCTAACTGCTTATCCAGGTGATATAACCATTCATCTAGCTAGGCTATGTGGTGTACACTGAACTGATGCCCCGGGAGATAGATTGAATGTAGAAGGAAGGGAAGACCAGTCAAGCTGTATGAGTGTGTGTCATTAATAAATGGGGTCATCGAGACCGCCACTGATAGCACTGCACTTTTAAATCTATTGACAGCAGGTGTGATTGTTTGTGTGTTTCCTGTGCCAGTCCTGTCTAGCCGCTTACACCAGACCCAAACCTGATGACTCGGAAACTTTCCTGCAACTTTTTTGTTTCCATGTGTTGTTCTATTTGTGTGTGTGTGTGTGTGTTTGTGTGTGTGTGTGTTTGTATGGGTGTGTGTGTATGTACAGTATTCTCTCCCTCTCTCTGCGGTGTATGTGAAGGGGGTTATACTATATATTGTATCAGTGAAGTATCAAGTTTGTATGTAAATGTCAGGTCCAGATGTGTGGCTGTGATGTCAGACACATGGTCATGTTAGAACAGCTGGACCACAGCACAGTTCCCCACCCACTGACTCCAACACTCTTTGACCACACACAGAGCTGACCACACTCGAGAGCCAACGCCATTAGCACCAGACAAACAAAGTCATTGGGACACAGTCTAAGTCTGCCTTGTAGCTGCCAGGTGGTTTAGTCCTCAAGCACATTTCCTCCACCACAAGTCAACACTGCTCCAGGCCAACAGCTAAATCAGACCCCTCGCTGAACAGAACAAACCTCTGATTGTATCCACTGCAAAGTCATGACTGTCAGGCAGACGGAACAGAGAAGAGGGGACTGACTATATCACCGCAGAGTCACAACGTATTGGTTCAAACTGCATCTTAGTCAGGTCAAAGCCTCTCAGATGGAAACATCACATGGTAGTAATGTAGTGGTAATATAGTGCAGGCAGGTATGATGGGAAGACAGGGGTGGCTTCTGAGTAAGACAGAGAGAGACAACAGTCCGAGTCCCAGCTAGTAATACCACATCATGGCTGGGATCATCCCCCTCTCCTCTCCTCCGCTCCAGACCAGAACACACCTGCCCTTTGTTAGACGCCACATAGCAGACAGTCCTGGAGAAAAAAAAGACACCCCTCTGGCTACTGAAAGGCACGAGGTCGTTCTCTGTGCTGGGTCGATGGTGAAACACACAGTTCACTCTGGGTATGTACTATGGAACGATGGGCTGTATCATCCCTGAAGTGGGTCTATGAGAGAGAAATACCTGCAGTCCTTTACAAAGAAACTATATGGAAAAATCCATATTCTTGTACACAAATATCTAAAGAACAAGTTATAACCCAAAGTACAAAGTTTATAGGCCTTTTGCCTTTTGGTAGACCGTCATTGTACATAAGAATGTGTTCTAATCTGACTTGCCTAGTTAAATAAAGGTTTAAAAATATATATATACTAAGTTGACCACCTCTGATATGAGAGGTGGACATGTTCCTTTACCTGAGTGTACTGTGTGTACTGTGTACTGTGTTTACCTGAGTGTACTGTGTACCGTGTTTACCTGAGTGTACTGTGTGTACTGTGTACCGTGTTTACCTGAGTGTACTGTGTGTACTGTGTACTGTGTTTACCTGAGTGTATTGCCCAACTTGCTGTGTGGAATCCAAGGTTGAGCTGCAAACTCCTCCACTAATAAAAAAAACTATCTTCCCAGCTGCTGGTGATCTCTCAGAGGAAAAGTAGAGAAAAAGCAGAACCTTGAAGCAGTAAGATAAACATCTGTAGAGCGACAGCAGGAGAGAGAGAAAACGGTCCGACTTTAAAGCCTGGACAGTACTGTCTGCTCACAGCGCGTGTGTGTGAGAGCTGTGTAGGAGGCCGGGCATGCTGGAGCGGGTACTGACACACACAGGCGGGTTAGGTAGAGTCACAGACGCTTGGGGGCTGAACCAGTCACCTGTTCATGGCCCTGCCCACCCCTAACCCCCTAACCCCCCCTAGTCCTGGTCTGGAACTATCCCTCCTTCCCACCCTCCCTCTGGTCCCAGCCTATCCACACTCTGCTGCCCTATCTCCCTATACCACTTCATCTCTCTCTCTCTCTCTCTCTCTATCAGTTTAACCCTCTCATCACTGTCACTCTTCCCAGTCTTCCTCCAACTTCCATTCTGTCTTTTTCCCCCTCTCCATCTTTCCTCCTACTCTATCATCATTCCCTATATCCTCTATGACTGCTTGTGATTATATATATCCTCTATGACTGCTTGTGATTATATATATCCTCTATGACTGCTTGTGATTATATATATCCTCTATGACTGCTTGTGGTTCTATATATCCTCTATGACTGCTTGTAATTATATATATCCTCTACGACTGCTTGTGGTTCTATATATCCTCTATGACTGCTTGCGATTATATATATCCTTTTTGACTGCTTGTGATTATATATATCCTCTATGACTGCTTGCGATTATATATATCCTTTTTGACTGCTTGTGATTATATATATCCTCTATGAGTGCTTGTGGTTCTATATATCCTCTATGACTGCTTGTGGTTCTATATATCCTCTATGACTGCTTGTGATTCTATATATCCTCTATGACTGCTTGTGGTTCTATATATCCTCTATGACTGCTTGTGATTCTATATATCCTCTATGACTGCTTGTGATTATATATATCCTCTATGACTGCTTGTGATTATATATATCCTCTTTGACTGCTTGCGATTATATATATCCTCTTTGACTGCTTGTGATTATATATATCCTCTTTGACTGCTTGCGATTATATATATCCTCTATGACTGCTTGTGATTATATATATCCTCTATGACTGCTTGTGATTATATATATCCTCTATGACTGCTTGCGATTATATATATCCTTTTTGACTGCTTGTGATTATATATATCCTCTATGAGTGCTTGTGGTTCTATATATCCTCTATGACTGCTTGTGGTTCTATATATCCTCTATGACTGCTTGTGATTATATATATCCTCTATGACTGCTTGTGGTTCTATATATCCTCTATGACTGCTTGTGATTCTATATATCCTCTATGACTGCTTGTGATTATATATATCCTCTATGACTGCTTGTGATTATATATATCCTCTTTGACTGCTTGTGATTATATATATCCTCTTTGACTGCTTGTGATTCTATATATCCTCTTTGACTGCTTGTGATTATATATATCCTCTTTGACTGCTTGCGATTATATATATCCTCTATGACTGCTTGTGATTATATATATCCTCTTTGACTGCTTGTGATTATATATATCCTCTTTGACTGCTTGTGATTATATATATCCTCTTTGACTGCTTGTGATTATATATATCCTCTATGACTGCTTGTGATTATATATATCCTCTTTGACTGCTTGTGATTATATATATCCTCTTTGACTGCTTGCGATTATATATATCCTCTTTGACTGCTTGTGATTCTATATATCCTCTTTGACTGCTTGTGATTATATATATCCTCTATGACTGCTTGCACTAGAAACTTCTTACCCTACAATCTTCTCCCCCGTCTCTCTCTCTCTCTCTCAACGTGGCACAGGGCTGACTTCAGTCTGAGGGTAGTGGTTAGTACTGGAGTGCTCAGGGCAGGGTTCAGACACAAAACAACTACCACATAATCACAGTTTCCAAGCAGAGAGAGAGAGAGATAGGAAGAGACAGAGAGGGACAAAAAGATGGCGAGAAGGCAAGCCCTTCACGTCTCTCTCCCTTCTACTGCTCGATTCTCCACCACTACCTCTTCCCTTGCTTCAACACGCTATCTCTGTCACATACTTCAACACGCTACCTCTTCCCTTGCTTCAACACGCTATCTCTGTCACATACTTCAACACGCTACCTCTTCCCTTGCTTCAACACGCTATCTCTGTCACATACTTCAACACGCTACATACTCTTCCCCTTGCTTCAACACGCTATCTCTGTCACATACTTCAACACGCTATCTCCGTCACATACTTCAACACGCTACTTCTTCCCTTGCTTCAACACGCTATCTCTGTCACATACTTCAACACGCTACCTCTTCCCTTGCTTCAACACGCTATCTCTGTCACATACTTCAACACGCTACCTCTTCCCTTGCTTCAACACGCTATCTCTGTCACATACTTCAACACGCTATCTCCGTCACATACTTCAACACGCTACTTCTTCCCTTGCTTCAACACGCTATCTCTGTCACATACTTCAACACGCTACTTCTTCCCTTGCTTCAACACGCTATCTCTGTCACATACTTCAACATGCTATCTCTGTCACATACTTCAACACGCTATCTCTGTCACATACTTCAACACGCTACCTCTTCCCTTTCTTCAACATGCTATCTCTGTCACATACTTCAACACGCTATCTGTGTCACATACTTCAACACGCTATCTCTGTCACATACTTCAACACGCTACCTCTTCCCTTGCTTCAACACGCTATCTCTGTCACATACTTCAACACGCTATCTCTGTCACATACTTCAACACGCTACCTCTTCCCTTGCTTCAACGCGCTATCTCTGTCACATACATCAACACGCTATCTCTTCCCTTGCTTCAACACGCTATCTCTGTCACATACTTCGGTTTCCTCAGCCTGGTGAGCTTATCTAGGACAGCTTGTTCCACTCTTCCTCTGTTGATTCCGGCTGTGTTACTCCTGCATGCTGGTCGATAGCGACAGCTTGAAGAAAATGTCCCTGTAATGTTGTCTTTCCATTACTTTAGTCAGCCACAGGCAGCTGATCTAACAGGGTCAATGGTAAATGCTGGTGTGTGTTTTTTATTATCTCTCCTCTGATCCTGAGCTAAAACCTGATAGGGAAACACACTAATGCTGCCTGCTCTGTCAGAAACGTGTGTATCCGTGCATGTGGGTAGGTGTGTGCGGTGTGTTGTCAAGTCAATGTGCATTTTATTTTTAACACTCAACTGGATGTATTGGTACAAATGCGTGTGCATATTCATTTCCTTGGTGTGTGGTGATCTGAGATGGATGTGAGTCCTGTGAGACATGTTGCTGCACGTGCAGAGACACAGACCGACAGAAACGCGTGTTCGCATGTTGAACAGTCGCTGAGTGTTTTTATCTATGTGCTAGCCTCGTGCTGATACTTGCAATACATGCTGAGGGATTTAGCTCAAAGGCACATTCATCAGGAAATATGTACAAGTATGATTGTGTGTATGTGTGTGTCACACAAAACTGAAGTTAGAACACACGCTGAGCCATGTTGCACAGAATACATTACATGTGTGTGCGTGCGTGCAGACTTGCATATATGATGTACACTACCGGTCCAAAGTTTTAGAACACCTACTCATTCAAGGGTTTTTCTTTATTTAGAATATTTCTACATTGTAGGATAATAGTGAAGACATGTTATCCAGGCAAAGGGGGGCTATTTAAAGAATCTCAAATATAAAATATATATGTTTTGTTTAACACTTTTTTGGTTACTACATGATTCCATATGTGCTATTTCATAGCGTTGATGTCTTCACTATTATTCTACAATGTAGAAAATAGTCCAAATAAAGAAAAACCCTTGAATCAGTAGGTATTCTAAAACGTTTGACAGGTAGTGTGTGTGTGTGTGTGTGTATATATTTATATAGCTTCAGGCTGAGCTCCTCCCTCCCTATCGCTCTGCTCCTATGTGAGTGATGGGAGGGGTGCTGCATGTCACAACATAGCTTCACTACTGAGCACACCGTCTACCCACAGGGTACGACTGGATCTGTGTGTGGGTCTGAATAAATGTATATCTTTTCTCAGACATGAGTGTCCTATAGGCCTTTACAAATGTAAATGTAGTGTTATATATAGACGTGTGTATCAAAGTATGAGGTAAATGATTTCACAGCCTCTGAAACACACAGGCCTTCTCTGAATCTTTCACCTCGGCCCTGGTTATGAAGGATAACGTTGTTGTTTTGGTTTGGGGGGAGCGGACGGGTAGGGGCCCCAGACCCCGTTAGGCCTTCATAATATAAAGGTCACCTCACCCCTCGACCTCCTCACCGAAAATTATTTCTAACCAAGATCCAGAGGGAGATGTTAGAGAGTGGAAACCCTACCCCTGGTCTCCCGTAACTAAACACAGTGGTTCATAGTTCCAATAGTATAGAGTCACACAGAAACAGACCGACTGGCTCTGTGGTGTACGGGCAGCAGGCAGGCTGGCAGACTGATCGGTGGCCATACAGTAGCAGCACACAGCTCCACACAGCCAGTCCCATTAATCAACACTTCCTCTCCCAGCCAGCCGGCGAAACACTGTGGAGATGGTTGCTATGACAACGTCAGACCGGCTAGCAGGAAGAGGACACACCTAAGGGACCGGTGTGTGTGTGACTGGCCCAGGGTCTGGTCTTAATATCGAGGTTCATTACAATGAGCTGGCATATGTAGTTTTCGCAAACTGTAGATAACACACATCAAAATGCATATTGTCTATCTGCATGAACAATATGTACACCCTTACCTCCAGTCCTCCTAAAAGCCCAGCTCTTTCGGAGGATCTTCTGAGGTGTAAAACCACAGAGGACCCCAAACCCATCCATGCTGGCCTCCCCCACCCCTCTCCCCCCTCCGTCTGGCTGGTGGTTCGTCTGAGTTGATGTCAAAAAATGTAACAACATGTTGGCAGCCCTCTCCCATCCCCTTTCCACCAGACATTCCCTCTAATAAAGACATGCTGTCTTCCTCCTCTCACAGTATCCTGGATCTGTGTATCCAAATGACATTCCCATGTTGGGAAATGGCAGAAGTGCTCCGGATGTTGAAATTCAAACAGGAAATGAGCTTGTTTTAGTCCAACCCTCGTCTCCGCTCTGATATCTCTCCTCGGAGCTCAGTCAGGATTACACAGCTATTTTCTATTCCTATTCTACGCAGAGACATCACAATTCCAAGGCCTACTATACTAAGTCTAGGGAGAAGGTCTAGAAACTGTAGGTGTTATCAGCATGCCCTGTGTTTCTAAACCTTATGCAAACCAAGTTTGTGTGTGTGTGTGTGTGTGTGTGTGTGTGTGTGTGTGTGTGTGTGTGTGTGTATACTGTACATTTTGAACGGTCATCCAACTCTGAACTCCAAGTCAGGAACTCTGGTCTCTTTCTAGAGCAGTATATTGTCTATAAAAGTGGATCCTCGTGATTGTATTTTCCATCCTTTTTAGACCACATAGGTCTAATAAATGAATAAATGATGGATGTGTAGTGGCTTTGCTGGCATGCATCTAAACAAATTGGTTGACTTTGCCCCGCCAAGATTTACATGCTAAAATCACCACTGACATCCACTACAATCCTCAAAGTACTATGGCATTCTTACCCCTGCCCGGACCCTTATCCCAAAGAGAGAGAGAGAGTTAGGTGGAGGGAGGCAGACTTCTCCCATAGAAGGCCTCGACAATGAGCTGACCAGGTAATGAACATTGACGCATGCGGATTACCCATACTGTAGATACAGCATGGTACTGGAGATACCATCTCTCACCCTTTCTTCCTCTCTGTACTCTCCCTCTCCCTCCCACATTCCAGACATGCCTTAGGGAGATAAAGAGGCCTCCAGGACGGTCACACAAAGACAGCAGCTATTGTCTGTTAGGACTGAGAGGAGAGGGCTGGGCTTTAGGATGACAAAGAAGAGTGCTCTCTTCTCTCTCTTTCCTAGTGCTCTCCGGCTCTCAGACCACGCACGCACGCACGCGCACGCACACACACACACACACACACACACACACACACACACACACACACACACACACACACACACACACGCAACAGACAAATAGACAAACTCAAACACACACAAATTAAACAAGAGTAACTCAAAAGTGCTGACCTCAATGGGCAACAAACAGTGTGTGGGTCAGATTTGACAAGATTCCAGCATACTTTATAACCACATCGCTCCAGCCCTCTTCACACCTACCCACAAGCTGACAATCAACCATAAAACATTCATCCGAAGGAACCTTCTATATGCCTGGTTGGCATCATGTAAAAAATAACTCCAATATGCAGCCTGTCATCAGTGCCAGACCAGAATGGAGCCTGTGGATCTGAAATCCTGCAGCGGTGATCCTTAAGACACTGCAACAGCACCCTCTGCTGGGCGAAACACAAAATCACCAAAACAAATGATCCACCGAATAGGCATGTCTTGTTTCCTGCCACATCCTCATACCCACAGGCCGTAGACCAGGGGAGGACAACAGGGGCTCCAGGGTTTTATTTTGCTCCAGCCCAGATCTAACACACCTGATTAAACGTATCAACTAATCAGGGTCTTCAATTTAGCTGTGTTAGTGCTGGTCCCTCTCAGACTGGAGTTGCCCAGCCCGGCAGTGTTTCTCCATGCTCCTCCAGCAGTAGACTGGAAGCTGAGAAGGAGTCAGGAGTCAGGACTCCAGTCTGCAGCACATAGCTTAGTGCCACATTACCCCACTAATCTCTCCTTATCCCAGCATTCCCGCACGCACATAATATTCCCCAAGTTCACCTGACACAGATAACTGTTGGATTACCACATGACGAAATCCTCAGGGATCACAGAGAAAGTAGGAAAACATGACAGTGAACATGTTCAACAACCCCCCCACACACAGCAGGGTGGGAGTCCTTTAGAACCTGGAGTCTGGGGATATATTGTGCTGTTGCAATTATTGCCCGTATAAATACCAGCTTTCTATTATCTGTGAAAACAACAATAGCACAGGTCCAGTGACCCACAACCTCACGCACCACTTCATACAATATCTGGCTTGATTTGTCCCACCATGACTGACATCCTCACAACTGACATGCTTCCATGCTTCATCTTACACCATCCAACACTAAACAAGTCACAGAAATCGCACACACGGACACATGCTTGCACACACACACACACACACACACACACACACACACACACACACACACACACACACACACACACACACACACACACACATAAAGACTCTACTCACTGAGGTGTAGGCGGTCTTTCCCAGGCTGTGGTTGTGATTGAGGTTCTGGTTCTCCTGCTCTCTGCTCTGCAACCCCGCCAGGTGTCTCTCCAGAGCTGCCCAGTCCATGGTGGGCAGGGACTCTTCCTCCACAATCTCCTCCTCTCTGTATCCCCCCATCCGTCCTCCTATTCCCCCTCCTCCACCACCCCCTCCTCCAATGCCACCTCTTCCCCGGCTGGAGCGCCTGTGGCTGGGTTTGGTGGCCCCCGTGCCCCTGGGTAGGGGCCTGGTAGGGGAGTGGGGCAGGATCAGGTTGCCATTCTGTTTCATTTCCTCAGGCACGGCAGCAGCGAAGGTGGCTGTGTGTCCACTGTGAGCAGGAAGAGGTGGAGGCTTCACATCCTGGAACTCCTCGGCCAGGCTGCGGCTGTTCACTGGCTTCCTGTAGCCTCCGCCAGGTGCCCCTATCCCCCCCACAACTCCACCCTCCTCCTGGCCATGGGGCTGCTGGGAGCTGTAGTCGTCCCCGTACTCGCTCTTCCACTCCTCGATCACCTTTTTCTTGTACTCCTGGTAGTCCTCATCCTCCTCATAGTCCTCATCCTCCAGGGTTGCCAGATCCAGGGAGGGAGAGGATTTGTAGTCCTCTTCTAAGGTTGCCAGTTCCAAAGATGGGGAGGATTTGTAGTCATCTAGGGTTGCCAGTTCCAGGGATGGGGAGGACTTGTAGTCCTCCAGGCATGCCAGGTCTAAGGAGGGAGAACAGGGTGTCACCTTGTTGGAGTTGGACTCGGAGCTGGAGCGACTGGAGGCGTCGCTCCCCAAGTCCATGCCATCCTCCCGGTAGTCCTGCAACAGAGGGAGAAAGAGGGATGGAGAGAAAGGCGGGAGAGAAAAGGAATGGAGAAAAATATATCGAAATAGAAGTAAGAAAGAATGAGAGTTGGAAAGATAAATTATAATAGTGAGAGAAAGATAGAGGTTGAAAGAGAGAAGGGGAGGGGGGAGAGGAAGAGAAAGACACACAAACAGAGAATTTAGGGAAGTGTGCACACAGAGATTACTGTTGTGGTTTGAGACCAACAACCACAAAACACTTCCTGGTAGAATTTCCTTCCTCTACATTCATTTCCTTGGCACAGTTTCAGTCCCTCTCTGACGCACTCTCTCCTCTCCTCCCTGAGACAACCTCTCCTACCAGACTCACTCTCTACTTCTTCTGTTTATTCATATCTGAGGTCTGCATTGTGACAGCTGAACCAGAGAGAGAGAGAGAGACCTGCTGTTAGAGGGACTTGAACCAGAGAGAGAGAGAGAGCAGTGATTTATCCTATCATCACACATTACACACATCTTCTCAAAGATGCTGCCACTATGTATTTCCTTATCTGTGTCTTTGGCAAAGTCATCCCAACATTATTGGTCAGTGTGAGTATTACCAATCTCTTTCTCCAATAGTCCAAAGGTGAATGACACTGGCTGACATTGTGCCATGGCTCTATATATAGTATACACTGCAGTGGCTGTGAGTGACTTAAACAGATGAGTCCAGGGTGGCTGTCTGACCTTGACTGTCTGCAGTGTGAGGCCACAGTGTGTGTTGCTGTTGTTGTCCAGTGCCAGAGCAATCACTGTCTGATTGATTACCAACTTAATGAAAATGCCTGCCTTGTTTATGGGCCTCCACAAATCTCAGCGTGACCTGAACCTCTTTGAGTGTTTTCACCTCTTTTTTTCATGGGCTGCATTAACATAGTGCCTGGCATCACATTAAAAAGTTCATGAAAAACAAGCAGCAGGAACTTATTGAGAGTCACAACCGGAAAAACACATTGCTGCACATCCAACACACTAAGAGTTATTGATTGATGATGATTATTGTCCATCAAGAGGTTTTTTCTTCTTCTTGTGGCCAGTTAGTTTTGAAATACACCAAAGAATGGGATTCATAAGGTGTTGATTAAATGAGTGTCATACATTTGAATAGAATTTGCAAACCCTGACATTTAAAAACAATCAATGTAACCACCAACATAGACAAACACCAGTAACACTTTTTTCCCCCAACCACATTCGGGAAAGACGTATCTTAAAGGAGCACGTAGCATGCCGAGCAGACACCCATACATTTCCAATCATTGCGCTAACGCTAGCTAGCATTGACTCGCGAAACTACCGCTAACTTCCTTCATACTGGACACAAGGAAATACAAATGGTATCCACAAGTTAATCTTAAATATCTGTTTATAAATATATAATAACAGTTATTATGCAGTTTAAATGCAGACCTGCATATGAAATGATACATGTAATCCGTTACACGTAAGGGATTACAAAAAAAAACAACGGATAAATGTAATCCGTTACATGAACAGCAAAACAAACAAAAAAGTAATCAGATTACAGATACTTTTGAAAAACTAGATGATTACTTCGAGGATTACTTTAAATTCAGAAAGGATGTTGGCAAAAAATAATGTTGGGGAATCTTCTGTTTTCTCAATGACATTCAAATCAGCTTTGAAAAAAGGAGCAAATGTACATTTGTTCAATGTGAGCGAGTCTGACCATAAATCAGAGACAAATATGATGACACACCAAATGTGTTTGATGGATCGTGGGAAAAGAGCTGAAATAGTATTTTGTAGGCTACAGTCCAAGCAATGTCTTCCAATGGAGCGGCTGCTGTCGGCATCCTAAGATTATCCACCTTGAATAAACGCTTGGCGGTAAGGATGACAGCAGTGGTGTAGTCTACGGCGATACGATACGGATATCACTTATTATTGATATCTACACAGCGCATTGATGTGAATCACACTGCTGCTCTCTCATTTAGATATTTGCGCCGTACGGATTGTGGTTGTTGTGGACGGCTTTTCACAAATCTAAATGTGTATTTGAACCCAATAATGGTTGAATTAAAGAAGTTTAAACTGCCTATCAATCATTCTTTTCGAAACCAGTGGACAACCACTGGAAAATGCGCTCTTGCAACAGCTACATAATGCGGATCCCAGCCTATGGAATAAAAGTTAGGCTTTAAAAAAAAGGTGGAATCTGTAGTTGTTACATCCATTTTTGGATTTATATATATACATATATATATATATATATATATATATATATATACACTACCGTTCAAATGTTTGGTGTCACTTAGACATTTCCTTGTTTTCCATGAAAACATACATGAAATGAGTTGCAAAGTGAATAGGAAATATAGTCAAGACGTCGACAAGGTTATAAAAAATGATTTTCAATTTAAATAATAATTGTGTCCTTCAAACTATTCTTTTGTCAAAGAATCCTCAATTTGCTGCAATTACAGCCTTGCAGACATTTGGCATTCTAGTTGTTAATTTGTTCAGGTAATCTGAAGAGATTTCACCCCATGCTTCCAATTGGATTGGCTTGATGGGCACTTCTTATGTAGCATATGGTCAAGCTGCTCCCACAACAGCTCAATAGGGTTGAGATCCGGTGACTGTGATGGCCACTCCATTATAGACAGAATATCAGCTGACTGCTTCTTCCCTAAATAGTTATTGCATAGTTTAGAGCTGTGCTTTGGGTCATTGTCTTGTTGTTGGAGGAAATTGGCTCCAATTAAACGCCGTCCACAGGGTATGGCATGGCGTTGCAAAATGGAGTGATAGCCTTCCTTCTTCAAAATCCCCTTTACCCTGTACAAATCTCCCACTTTACCACCACCAAAGCACTCCCAGACCATCACCATCATTTAATGAAGCTGCCAGTTGAGGACTTGTGAGGTGTCTGTTTCTCAAACTGGACAATCTAATGTACTTGTCCTCTTGCTCAGTTGTGCACCGGGGCCTCCCACTCCTCTTTCTATTCTGGTTAGAGCCAGTTTGTGCTGTTCTGTGAAGGGAGTAGTGCACAGCGTTGTACCAGATATTCAGTTTCTTGGCAATTTCTCGCATGGAATAGCCTTCATTTCCCAGAACAAGAATAGACTGACGAGTTTCAGAAGAAAGTCCTTTGTTTCTGGCCATTTTGAGCCTGTAATCGAACCCACAAATGATGATGCTGCAGATACTCAACTAGTCTAAAGAAGGCCAGTTTTATTGCTTCTTTAATCAGGACAACAGTTTTCAGCTGTGCTAACATAATTGCAAAAGGGTTTTCTAATGAACAATTAGCCTTTTAAAATTATACACTTGGATTAGCTAACACAATATGCCATTGGAACACAGGAGAGATGGTTGCTGATAATGGGCCTCTGTACGCCTATGTAGATATTCCATAAAAAAAATCTGCCGTTTCCACTTACAATAGTCATTTACAACATTAACAATGTCTACACTGGATTTCTGATCAATTTTATGTTATTTTAATGGACAAAAAAATTTGCTTTTCTTTCAAAAACAAGTACATTTCTAAGTGACCCCAAACTTTTGAACCGTAGTGTATATATACATTGATTCTTGAAGAATATAATTTAAACATACCTCATGAGCTTAGTTCAACTGTCACACTCCATTAAAACCCAAAATATAAGCTTGTTTTTCTCCAATGTGTGTAAACATTGTAAATGTAAACAAACACTGTATAGCCTCATAACATGGTTAAAACAATAATTTTAATATCATGGATGATCAGTCCTTGCATCCATAGCTTTGTCTATTCATCTGAGAGGGGTTACATTTATCCAGGCCCATCCCTCAGCTTTTTACCAACATATTTGTTAATTTGCCCCTTAAACAGCTGCATATTATCAAGATATCAAAGTGTCACCAACAAAAAGGTATACAATGAGACCTATAGCAAATGCAGCATATGGCATTACTTTCTCACATGTAAATAGCACTTTTCAGTAGTGTTCAAAGCATGCCATTCCATGAGCGCAGCATTTATTTTTCAACTTGAATCAATGAGCCCAATCAGTCCTCCATGACAACAAAATCATAAACCACAGAGTAGGGCTGGCTAGTCCTTAGACTTGGGCTCATGCTCAGGTAAAACAATTTGGCTAATCTATACTTGCATATTTCCAGGTCCTATTCTTGAAGATCAAGGGGTATAACATTTATTGGAATGACTGGAATCGTGATAGACTTTGGCCTTTAATGTAAAGATACAATTGAATCGTATTATTATTATATATAGTAGAAAGCGATGGGTTAGAAGAAGCCTACATAACCAACTCATAAAATAAAATGTAACATCCATATATGGACAGCTATATAAACTTTAACATTGATTTATCCTGCAATATTTTGTTCAATTGGTAACATACATTCTTGTCTTCTTCTAATGCCTCTGAAGGGGAAAGTCATCTAAAAGTAACGTAAAGTAATTATTTCATTTCTTCTCCCAGGCCCAGACAAACCAGTATAATCTGGAGGGGGTCAGGCTGGCAACAGTCGAGATGTTGGCAACAGTGGCTCACTGTAACTCGCACTCTCGCAAGATGGCAATGTTTCGTTACATTGATGTTATATTATACATGTGGACTATTTTTATAATGACACCATCTGAAAAGTGGGTTGACACACCGATTCATAGCTTGCACGTAGTGTCAATGTCGTAGTAGGCTAGTTGACGTCTAGGCGGGGGGTATAAACGCGCGTGCGTCCTGCACCTCCCCTCATATGTCCGAGTCCAGTCACGTTTATGATTAAGATTCGAGATCAAAATGTTGTGTAGCCCACATGTGACATATCGCCTACACGAAGTCACGAATCCTTGCGCAGACTTTCAAAGAGTGTAGCGTTCGTTACAATCTGCTACAATGTAGCAACCTTACCAAAATGCTCATCAAAAACACCGGCTCTATCAGTGATCCATCCGGCCGATGTTATTCGAAATTCCTCCTGCCATTCCACGATTATTCAAGGACGATTTTATATTAGCCTACTCTGCACATTATAAATAAGAAGATGGATAAGGGATCATGCCGTCCTTACTTTAATCTCCAGCCATTGAAGTAGGCTACCACCGTAGCCTATAGTGGGGAAACGGTGGGAATCCGTTTTAAATCTCAACCTGCGAGTCCATAAAAGGGCAACGGCTCCATTGGTGGAAAAGAGCGTAGTGTAGCCTCTATAACTATTCTGAAAGAAAATGAAACGTCTCTAGCCCTATCAAACACGTCGGAATTAAAGTGACGCTTCCAGTTCCTGTATTATCATATTAAAACAATTTTGGGCTTCGGTTCATTTGAGTCCGTGTAAAATGTGTAGCCTTATTATTTGAAGAAGGCGAGAAATCCCGTCAGACAGCTGGGCGGGGGAGCGGTGGGGCCCGCTTTGGTTGATCCTCTCTGCGATTAACTTCGCAGCGGACACACTGGGTGGATTTGGCCACACAATACATGCAAATTGACAGCTGCGCGGAACCCCACCCCGCCAGCGATGCGAGCGTTTTGGGTTTAATTATTGTATTGGAGAGGACACTGGCCACAATAATAAACCCCTGTCATTTTTATGTAATTGTGAATCATCTACATCAACAATGTTGCACTTGCTTAGTAGGCTAAATGGGCATTACATTTAACACCCATGCCTCTTCTCCCAAAATCAGAGTGGCATTTAGGCTACCCAAAACACTGCTCTGTGCAATAGCCTGTGTTCAGCTAATGCCAATTAATACAAACCTTTAATGCAGGTAAATATCAACTTCATAAACAGGTAGAGCGCACATAGCCGTATGCTGAGTCATTCATCCACAAATGATGTAATGTTCCTAAAAAAAAGTCACGGGAGAAACCTCACTTCCCCCGGCAACAGCGGTGACAGAACCGCCCAATTTCACAACGCAGATGACAACGAACATAACGAGAGCACACTGACGACAGGGTTCCTATCAATAGACCACACTGCACTACATATCAATAACAAAGGTTTTATCCCTCCATGGTAAGGCTGCTATAGGCTGTTGAATAAGACAGGCTATATCCGAAAATAAACCAGCCCAGGCACACACTGTACTAATGATAGCCTACTAACCTGCAAACGCCCTATAGTAAAAATGTCTAAATGACAGAAAACAGCCTATTTAAATACATCTATTTTGACCGATGACCTATAGAAGACATGAAAGAAGGTAATGCAAATAGCCCAGCCTATGGGTTGCTTAGTCATAACAACAAACGCATCACCAATACTTACTGTCATTTTCTCTGTAAAATGTCTTGTCTCAAGACATCTTAAAGTCAATAGCAGACAACAATTGGATCTTTATTTGTCAGTATAACTCGGTAGTTGGTGAGGATATTATCCGCTACCCGGAGATATTACAGAAAGCCGGTAGATTGTTGAGAACGTGTGCCAGTCCAGTCATTGCTCTGTGTGTTTCCGCCGCGGAACTCGAGCACTCCCGAGGCTGGGTAAAAAAAAAACACGCGTTAAAAAAATCTCAAATAGATGCGTTAAAAAAATCACCGATTTTGCGAGCGCTCTGGTCGCCGCTCTTCTCTTCTCGCCCGGTACAGATGTCAAACGTCGCTTCTACCGTTCAGTGCATGCACACACAGGCTCACACAATGATTGGCGAGAGAATGTGAATGTGTATCTCCCTCTGCGCGTTTTTATCGTCCGCACAAGTCAGCCTCACACATACTGTATCTCTGCTTTCCAGTGTACTCGACTAAACGCTCACACACATGCAAAGAAGCTCCCTGCCACAGCGGCGTCTCAACTTCCCAGCGCTCTATCGCAGCCAGCTGCTCTGAGAACAAACTGATGACAGAACAACAGCCCTGCCTTCTGCACTCACTGACCTTGCGAATTGTATATTGAGATAAAATGATAGACAGAGAGAGAGAGAGAGAGAGAGAGAGAGAGAGAGAGAGAGAGAGAGAGAGACAGAGAGAGAGAGAGAGAGAGAGAGAGAGAGAGGGGAAGAGAGAAAGTGAGAGAGAGAGAGAGAGAGAGAGAGAGAGAGAGAGAGAGAGGAAGAGAGAAAGTGAGAGAGATAAAAAAAAGAGCCCAACACTATATCTAGTTGAATAATTCAATATGCTCTGGTGTTCTGAGCAGGTTTTGAACAGTTTCTGTTATTTTGTGACTGCATAAGCTATAAGCACCCTTGGACATCTCAACGAATCTGCTGTCATATCCTTTGTAGTTGAGATCACTTTACTTTTCATAAGTGATTGAAGGCTTGTTAGTGCTATGTTGATGATCAAAAATATAAATCAAGTCTTCTGGGTAGAGAGTCTGTTTTGTTACCAAGCTCTGTTTAGTCTCAGTCTTTTGCCAGACTGCCATGCAGTAGGGTGGCACTGGGCAGCACTGTCCACAGAATTCACCTAGTGTGTCTCAAATCACACCCTATTCCATATAGTGCACTACTCTTGGCTAGAGACCTCTGACATCTCATTCTCCATCTCACTTTTGGCCAAGGCCTATTCTGCATATAGTGCACTACTCTTGGCTAGAGACCTCTGACATCTCATTCTCCATCTCACTTTTGGCCAAGGCCTATTCTGCATATAGTGCACTACTATCCAAAAGTAGTGCAGAATACCCACTGGACAAAAACTGGTTGAATCAAAAAAGAATCCAAGTAATTTCAACCCCCCAAATCTATGTGATTATGTTGATTCAACGTGGGAAACTAACTGGATTTGCAAAAAGTTCTCAATGTAAGGGTATTTCGTATTTTTTTCACCGAACGTTTAACCTAAATCCAATGACATTGTGAAATGTTTTGTTGAGTTCACGTTGAGATGACTTAAGTTGACAACTCAGTATACTTTTTAAACATATATTTTTATTCAAGTTTTACCAAATGTACATCAATGTAAATACAAAGATTTTACCATATCCCTCCCTCCCTCCCTCCCTCCCTCCCTCCCTCCCTCCCTCCCTCCCTCCCTCCCTCCCTCCCTCCCTCCCTCCCTCCCACACATCTACACCCCAACCCCTTCCTCCCTCTCTCCACACCACACATCTACCACCCAACCCCTCCCTCCCTCTCTCCACACCACACATCTACCCCCAACCCCTCCCTCCCACCTCACCACACATATACCCCCAACCCCTCCCTCCCACCTCACAACACATCTACCCCCAACCCCTCCCTCCCTCTCTCCACACCACACATCTACCCCCAACCCCTCCCACCCTCTCTCCACACCACACATCTACCCCCAACCCCTCCCTCCCTCTCTCCACACCACACATCTACCCCCAACCCCTCCCTCCCTCCAAACCACACATCTACCCCCAAAACCTCCCTCCCTCTCTCCACACCACACATCTACCCCCAACCCCTCCCTCCCTCCACACCACATCTACCCCCAACCCCTCCCTCCCTCTCTCCACACCACACATCTACCCCCAACCCCTCCCTCCCACCTCACCACACATCTACCCCCCAACCCTTCCCTCCCTCCACACAACACATCTACCCCCAACCCCTCCCTCCCTCCATACAGCACATCTACCCCCAACCCCTCCCTCTCTCCCTCCCTCCACACAACACATCTACACCCCAACCCCTTCCTCCCTCCCTCCACACCACACATCTACCCCCAACCCCTCCCTCCCTCTCTCCACACCACACATCTAACCCCCAACCCCTCCCTCCCTCCACACCACACATCTACCCCCAACCCCCCCTCCACACCACACATCTACCCCCAACCCCCCTCCCTCCACACCCCCAACACATCTACCCCCAACCCCTCCCTCCCTCCACAGCACACATCTACCCCCAACCCCTCCCTCCCTCCACACAGCACATCTAACCCCTCCAGTCCCTTCCATACCTCTTCGCCCTACCTCAGTTCCCCCACCTCGATTCCCTCCCTCCCTCCCAACCCCTCCCAACTCCTCCCAACCATCCACCCCAATCACCCCATATACCCAACCCACCCCACACCCTCCCCCAGTTCGGTCATAGAAAACAACATTCTACAGAGATATCACAACAAATAAACAAACAAACAAGAACACAGGAAAACAAGAAAAATTGTCTCACATAAAAACAACTCAATACAGATTCAAGATAGAAAAAGTGGCGCAACAAAACCAGAAATAAATACGTAAATAAATTATCAGTAAACCTTAGACAAAGCTGCTTGGATTGGATAGCATTATATTGATGACTGTACCTATTTTGTAATGACTACTGGTAATACCTACTGGGATACCTTAAAGCATCTCATCAGAGGGGAGCCTCTGCAAGCCATTAAAGTATGATATAAATGGTTGCCATCTTCTAACAAATGTGTCATTGGGAACCGCTAAGAGAATACTTCATTTTCTCAAGCTTTAGGAAGAACATAAAATCGTTGAGCCATTGAGAAGTAGAGGGGGGCTGAGCAGACTTCCACGGGAGAAGAATTCTACATCTAGCTAATAAGGATGTAAAAGCAACAATATCGTCATGTTTGGGGTCCAAGGAGAACAAGTCTTCTGGAATACCCAAAATAGCTATCAAGGGACATGGCTGCGGGTTCATTTCAAGCACCTCAGATAAACATTTTAAAATAGAATCCTAGTCATTTTGTAGTTCAGAGCATTTCATGAACATGTGACTAAGGTCACAGGGTGAGACATGACATCGATCACACTTAACATTTATATTTGGATATATTTCAGACAATCTGGATTTGGAAAAATACACTCTATGTAAAACCTTAAAGTGCATGAGACCAAGACGAGCACAAGATGTAGTTAAGCGTACTCTATCAATCACCTCATCCCGCCACTCCTTCATAAATTCAACACTCATTTCCTGTTCCCAAGCAGATTTCGTTTTGTTGGTGGAGTGCTTGTCCAATGACACAATACACAGATAGATCTGAGAAATGACTGCTTTCTGTCGAGGTAGTAGAGTCAATATGCCATCCCAGGGTTGGCAAGGGGGTGGAGCAGGTAAGCCAGGAAATTGGACGGAGACACAATGCCTAATTTGAAGGTAATGGAAAAAGTGAGATGGAGGCAAAGAGCAGTAAGTCGCTCTGGATAAGAGCGTCTGCTAAATGACTTAAATGTAAATGTAAATATAAGTCTTGGAAACACATTTCCTTGTCCAGTGAGAGAAACAATTATCTGTTAAGGAAGCGGGGAATAAGTGATTCTTATCAATAGGACCCATAGTAGATGCAGAGGAGAATTTAAAATGCTGTCGAAACCAGTACCAAATCTTAAGTGTGGAAAGCACTACAGGATTGCGAGTATAGCGAGAGGGGGTGCTGGGAGAGAAGAGCAGAGCAAAGCAGGAAGAGAAGAAGAAATAGAATAATGTGCCTTTAGGTGGCACCATGGGGTATCTGGAACATGTAACCAGAATGGCAATTTCTGAAAGTTGGCTGCCCAGTAATAGTATAAAAAGTTGGCTAGTGCCAACCCTCCACTAAACTTGCATCTCTGAAGTAAAGATCTGCTGACCAGATACATGTGGTAACAGCCTGATTGATTGACTTGCGATAGATTGAAATGGATAAAATGATTTGGGTAAACTGTTCATTTTCAGTGAAGAGGCTACTCAGGGATGCTGGCCTTCTAGGCAGAGTTGCAAAGATGAAGCCATATCTCAGATTGGCCAATAAAAAGATGGGCAAAAGAACACAGACACTGGAGAGAGGAACTCTGCCTAGAAGGCCAGCATCCCGGAGTCGCCTCTTCAATGTTGATGTTGAGACTGGGTGTTTTGCGGGTACTATTTAATGAAGCTACCAGTTGAGGACTCGTGAGGTGTCTGTTACTCAAACTAGACAATCTAATGTACTTGTCCTCAGTTGTGCACCGGGGCCACCCACTCCTCTTTCTATTTTGGTTAGAGCCAGTTTGCGCTGTTCTGTGAAGGGAGTAGTACACAGTGTTGTACCAGATTTTCAGTTTCTTGGCAATTTCTCGTATGGAATAGCCTTCATTTCTCAGATCAAGAATAGACTGATGAGTTTCAGAAGAAAGTCCTTTGTTTCTGGCCATTTTGAGCCTGTAATCGAACCCACAAATGCTGATGCTCCAGATACTCAACTAGTCTAAAGAAGGCCAGTTTTATTGCTTCTTTAATCAGGACAACAGTTTTCAGCTGTGCTAACATAATTGCAAAACGATTTTCTAATGATCAATTAGCCTTTTAAATTGATAAACTTGGATTAGCTAACACAATGTGCCATTGGAACATGGGAGTGATGGTTTCTTATAATGGGCCTCTGTACACCTATGTAGATATTCCATAAAAAAATCAGCCGTTTCCAGCTACAATAGTCATTTACAACAATGTCTACACAATGTCTACACTGTATTTATTTGATGTTATATTAATGGACAAAAATGTGATTTTCTTTCAAAAACAAGGACATTCCTAGTTAAATAAAGGTTAAATAAAAAATAAAAAACATTTCTAAGTGACCCCAAACTTTTGAACGGTAGTGTAAGTTCACTCCAAGGTATTTGAAACCAGAGCGACTAAGCTGAAAGTCTGTCTGCTGGAGCTGTAGCGCTGCTGGATTGATTGGGAAGCACTAACTTTTCTGGAGATTCAGCTTGTAACCAGAAAAGGAGCCAAAGTATTCCAGAATAGAAAGGATAGAAGGTAAACAGGTTGCAGGATGCCCGTAAAGCTACGAAAAGGGGCTCAACGGCAACAGCAAATAATAAAGGGGACAATGGGCAGCCTTGGCTTGTCCCAAGTTCCAGGGCAAAATAATCAGAACATTGGTACATTGGTACAGACACTGGCCTGGGGAGATGTATACAAGAGACAGATCCATGAGCTAAGTTTGGCCCCAAATCCATTTTTTTTAAAGAATAGCAAATAGGTATTCCCATTCAATTATGTTGAATTCATGTTCTGCATCTAGGGAGATTACCATCTCAGGAGAGTTGGAGAATTGTTTAGAATGAATCATGTTGAACAGCATCCGAATATAAAAAAATGAATATCTGTCCTGTATAAATGAGGTTTGTTCCTGTGATATGAGTCCTGTTAAGCCTACTTCCAGACGCCTCGCCACCACCTTCACCAGCACATTTACATCCACATTAAGGAGACTTAGGGGCCTAAATGAAGAACAGGAAGTGGGGTCTTTCCCCTTCTTAAGGAGAAGCGCTATTGAAGTCTGTGTTAGGGTAGGTGGCAACGAGCCACGTTCAAGTGATTCATTATACATAGGTAAAAGTAAAGGGGCTAACTTGGTATAGAATTTCTTAAATAACTCAGTTGGAAACCCATCAAGCCCTGGAGCCTTGCTGCTCTGCATTGACTTGATAGACTGAATAACTTCTTCAAGGCTGAGAGGGGAATCAAGCTCATCTGCAGTTTCAACTGTGGGAGTCTCCAGTTCACCCAAAAATGTAGTCATATTGGCAGTATCTGATGGAAATTCAGGAATAGAAAGATTTGAAGGTGTTATTGGTCCCCGTAGGGTCAGAAATGAAGCTATGAAAGGAATCTTTATTTTGAGGAATCAGACGGGTAGAAGCACTGCGTTTTAATTGGTGTGCGAGCAGACAACATGCCCTGTCACCATGTTCATAGAAGGTACCGCATGAATGCAATAGTAACCTTTCTGCATCTATAGTGGACAAGAGATTGAATTCAGATTGTAAATTCAAGTGTTGCTTATATAGCTCTGGAGATGGCGTCAAGGCATATTGGTGGTCTAAGTTAAGGATGGCTTTAGAGAGTTCTTTTAGTTCAGCTTACAGAGTTTTGTTTAAATGAGAAGAATAAGAAATAATTTCTCCTCTAAGATAGGCCTTATTTGATTCCCATAAGAGAGAATGAGAGGTTGAGCTTGTCTGATTTGAAAAAGAAAATGATCAATAGAAGTGGAGATAACGTTACAGACATCAGACAGGAGAAGAGAATTGAATCTCCAACAGAGAGGAGTTCAAGTTTGTCCTGATAGGACTATGTCGAGCGCTTAAGGTCCATGGTCAGAAATTACAATGGGGGAATATTCAGAAGAGGTGACATTTGGAAGTAACTTTAGATCAATGAAGAAATAGTCAATACGAGATAAAGAATGGTGTACATGTGAAATGAAAGAATATTCTATTTCCTGGGGATTCTGAAATCTCCAGTGATCTGTACACCCATTCTGAACCATACCATCTGAGAAGGACTTTGACATAGCAGAAGGAGACATAGTTCTGGGGTTGGAGTGGTCTAAAGCCGGGCTAATAACACAATTCAGATCCCCACCAAATATCAAAAGATGGGTGTTCAGAGAAGGAATTTTCCCCAGCAACCCATTGGCAAATTCATCAAAATTGGGAGCATATACATTGACCAATACACCAGGTGTGTGCCAAATGGTGCCAGTTATGATGAAATATCTTCCATTACTGTCTGAAATATCATTAGTAGTAGAGAAATGTGTTATTTTACTAACCAAAATTCCAACACCTATGGCTTTGTTAAAGTCTGAATGGAAAACCTGACGGAACCTGGAGTTTTGTAGCCTTGAGTGATCTTTAATGTGTAAATGGTAAAAATAACACATCTGCTTTTAGCTTTTTCAAATGGGAGAAGACCTGAGAACTCTTGACAGGATTATTCATTGTTTTAGTATTCCAAGATAAAAACTTCATAGGATTAGGCCTACCTATTCCAATATTACTATTATTAGCATTGTCTGCCATCTAACATTTTGTAATGAAAAAGGTGTGAAAACAGACCAAGCATTTGCAAAGATAAAAGAGAAAACGGGTGAAAATGCAATAAAATAAAATACAAAATAGAACCAAAAAGGTAATCGTAGGCTAGGCTATGCATGCTACCTGGCAAAAGAGTAGGTCTTAGATCCAAGATACGGCTCAGAAGTGACTGTCAGAACAACACTGGGCGTCCTCGTGTGAGTAAAACTGTAGCTTCCCCCAGCATGTTCAACGTGAAGACGAGCAGGGAAGCGGAGTGAGAATTTCACTTTCTTCTCATGAAAGTTGTGTTTCACATCAAGGAATTTAGCTCTTTTCTTGGTAACATTCGAGCTGAGGTCAGGAAAGATGAACACCTTCCGTCCGCAGAAGTGTAGCTGGTCTCTGCCCTGCCTCTGGAGGATGTGCTCCTTGTCACTGTAGTTGTGAAAAAGGACGATAAATACTCTAGGCTTGGAGTTGTCGTCTCCGCCCGCCGGGGAGGGGCCAATGCAGTGGGCTCTGTCCAGCTTCGGGGGTGATGGAACGATGGCCGGACCCAGCACCTCCGCAAACAAGTCTGACATGACCTTAACTGAGTCCCCTCCTTCAAATCCTCTGGTATGCCAACAACCCAAAGATTGCAACGGCTAGACCGGGATTCCAGGTCATCGGTCTTGTCAATCAGCTTCTGGATTTCAGAGCTCAGACGGGCGACCGTTTTCTCAAGGGCTACTATGCGGTTACTGTAGTCACACAGGTCATGTTCAAAGCCTTCAAGTCGGCGGCCTTGTTCATCTGCAGCGGCTCAGACACCATCCAGGAAGGCGGAGAAGGGGGCCAGAGCAGCATCGATGGCCGTTTTGAGCTGAGGGGCAATGGTAGCTGTAAATTCTGAGACCAGAACCGAACTGAGATTCTGAAGATCTTTCTGAAGATCTGTGGGGAGTGTGACTGCATGAAACTCCCTAACAGTTGGACTGGAGTCGGCGCCATTACCATTCACATTTGCCATTACGGTTGAAATGTTAGTTACAGGTCTTCTGCTCCTCAGATCGTGTGACATTTGAATCAAAAAGGTAACTTACGAACTCATCAATCAAATCTGATATGTAAGAAAGTGAAATGCAAAGTAAAAATTTGGCAAAATGAATTAATGCGTAGGAGCTCATCTGCAAGCTACTTCTCCATTCACATGCTAAACCGGAAGCCCGGCAACTCAGTAGTTTTACTGGCGTCTGTGCCCAGTGGGTAGGATGTAATCTGAGATTTACCACTGCTGAATTCACCCCATGCACATATGGACAGCTGCACTCACAGGGTTGAGACAGGGTTAACACAAACATGTTATTCCTCTGACAGGTTTTCTGATTAGAACAGCTGGTAGTGTAACGTTTTTAGATGAGTATCAAGCTAACACTTACAGCATTACAACCACCTACAGCACATGTAGGCCGCCACATGTCCGCTGTAAGCTGCACGGCCTACATTTGATCCTTTTAACATACTTTATTGAAGGAGGATGGGAGAGGAGCGGTGTACAGATATATAAATATATAATAGCAGCACAATGGATTACGTCCTGGTAATGAAAGAGCACTACTTCAAAGACCCCTTACTGAGACACTCTCCTCGCAAAAGAGGGGACACCACCATCAGGGATCTCCCTAAAGAGAGAGGCAGCGGGGGCCCTATCCCTATCTCCCCCTCACACCCCCCATTCCCATATTTCCCGCTTCCCCCATTTCTCATCAGACAAATCCCCCAAATGCCAATTGGTCACAGAGGCAGAGTGAGCTACCAGATAGTTAAATGCCTTTAGGGAAGCTGGGACACTTTTGGGTTCCTCATCTAGTGAGGAACGTGACGTGGGTGTGTTAACACTCTCACCAGGCAATTCACTTGTCAACAGAAGGCTAAGGTAGTGTGTTTTAGTCTCCTACGTACCTCTACTCCCCCCATCTACACCCACACACCCTCGACTGTGGTACCCAACATTTTTGAAGTTCCTTTATTACCTCCCTTCAAGTTAAGGCCACAGCAATACTTTGATCCAAAATTCCTCTCCACCCTTTACAAATTGGACCAGAAAACATCTGTGAAGTGTCAGAGAAGATCTCAAATGACATGACAGAGATGTCCATGTAATTTCACTTAGAAGGTTTTTGATCGATGTCTTCAACCAACCTACAAAAGAAGACCGTACTACAGATTACTTTTACTGTAATTTTTGATTTTAGGACAGGTGGTCAATGGAAGTTCACCAGTCAACATCATACAGTACAGTTCACCCCAGGCACCTTCAATCAATAAACCCTGTTGTGTTTCTCTCACTGTGCCCTGTGGTGCCAATGAACAGTGAGGTGGCTATGAAATTGCCAGCCAACAGGCCTCACTCGTCACATGGGCGCTCGGCTGGGCACAAAACTAATCCCAGATCTACCTGGAACTGCCTACCTGCCAATCACCCAGAGCTGGGCTGCATGGTGAAATGATTTATCTGACAGATATCACCGAGGTCCTATTACTGACAGAGATATAAGGGATAGAAAAAAACCCTTTCAGATAATACTGGAAAAACAGGGAACATATCCCTCTGCTTATATCCATCTCACAGGCTCTTAAAAAACAGGCCGCAGGAGGAATAAAAAGAACACACTTGAAATAAGACTTGAGTTGAACCACACAACAGAAAATGAACCGTCACAAACAGGACAGGACATGGCTGTGGTACAACCCACAAGCCTTGAGTGGGGAAATGACCTGTTAGGTTAGGAGACACTAAATCCCACATGGGGACTCTAACAACCCTCTCCCTTCAGGTCACCATCTCCCGCCATGTCTTGTCAGGTGGATGGGTAAAAAAGATCCAGACCTGAGACTGCTACCAGATACCAACTTCCTGTACCCCAAGATACCAAATACCAAAACCCTGTGGGAGCATTGGGAGAGGGAGACAGGCTGCCATTGATGAATAGGGATGTCAGATGTCCACAACGGAGATCTGACCTTTGACTGGCTAAACGACTCACTGGTACTGAATATCAACAGGGTATGTGAAAGACAGGTATTCATACCTAACAATGTAGTATGACAATTGCCTATGTGTCAAAACCATGTGAGTTTAGAGAAAGTGGTTTAAGGTGTTGTGTGTTTCACGTTATTTCATGCAGGATGGGTTAACCGAGGAAAGCTGCTTACATTTAGGTTGATAAGTAACACCTGATTCTAGCATTGTACCCTTTGATATGATGAACAACGTTAGCCGTTAACGAAGTGTGAAATTAGTTGCTAGAAAAACATCAAGTTGCATGTTTTTTTTTCCTGAACAGTGTAGAAAGCCATTCATTAGATTCATTTTGATGACAAGCACATCAGACTCCCAACTGGAGCCTATCTGTGGAGTGTTATTTCCTGGGTGAAATATAATTGGAATGCTGAGTTTGTGTAATGTGTCTGTTTTAATGGGAGTGAATCAGTCACCCAGCTGCAGATAGAGCCATTCACACTGCTCCACATTTATCATGTGTCTGCAGACCTTATAAACCCATTATAGAATGGACATGTCTATCTGCTGTTCTGCATTGCCACCAGCCTACAGAGGACAGACATAAGATAATACAAGGGTCAGAAGGAGTAGAATGAATGTGAAATGATGAAGATGAGACAAGCATGATCTTCATTGAAAATAAATGGTACATTTCAATTTTTGAATTGTATTATCAGTTTGTCTCCTCAATTGACTGAACGGAAATCGAATTTACCTTTACCCTGTGCCGTAGGGATACAGCCGGTGAGGTTTTAGCGACTTTGCTTATTAACTTCACGAGTTATAATTATAAGTTGTGACCAAAGTCATCAGTGTGACAAGAGAGATCAGGATCGCTGTAGGAGCAGAAGAAGGAAGTCCACTTCAGGCTGATAACATGAAACTGAAGGCTACCGAGGGAAGGCAGGAGATGGTGATCAACTAAATTAGTCTAGCCAGGAGAGGACTCCTGTGGGAGGGGGACCATTTTTGGCCCAGGTTCGATGGTTTCTTACCTTGAAAGTAGTCTATGGACCAGTAGAGGCTGTAATCCATGGTTCAGTTTTTTAAACAGCCATTAAAACTTCAGCTAACTTCAGCTAACCATGTGTGCTTGTGAGCAGGGGTTGTGAGAGAGAGCTTTCAATTTTGTATTGAACACTTACTGTTGAACGCGGAACGAGGGAGAGCTCGGTTTGTTGTTTTGAAAAGTGTATTGGAATGTTTCTTAGTAGCTAGCTAACTTTTTAGTTTGGATCCCGCGACACATTTGGCATCAGTTGCTGGGACGGCTACTCTTTGTCCAGTGATCCTGCCGACCAAGGTCGGGTCTGAGGAGATATTTGATGTGGCAGCTAGCCTAGCTGCTAGCTAGCTGCCTAGCAAGCTAGTGGGGTTTCTTGAGGGCTTGAACGCAGCCCGCGATGTGATTAGCCATCGTGGCTGAGACAGCGGATTGTCCCGGGTTTGTGGCTGTCTAGATCCCTGCTGTTTGTTTTGTTCAATCTTCCCTGTGGCCTGCCCTGTCTGGAACTGCGAGGAGGTACTGCATAATGTACGCTGCTAGCTACCATGACAAAGACCAAAGCCGGCGGGAATACCGTTGAGGACAATGGTGTCTCTCTATCACAGGTGAAGGATCTTTTAAATGAACAAAAATAGTTCCACAAGCAGTTGTTACAACAACAAGAAAATAGCTTCATAAGTGTTTTGTCTAAATACTGTAAGATTCAGCTAATAAAAGAATGGACGACCTGACCAGAGAGGTCCAGGACCTGAAGAACAGTTTGCAGTTCTCCCAGGGTGAGCACGATGAGGTGAAACAGGAGAACGGCAAGGTGACAGAAATCTGTAAGTCATTGAGAGAGGACATCAGTTCTGACATCAGTTCAATCAAGGCGGAACAACATGTTTGTGGACGGAATTACAAAATCCCCGTATGAGACCTGGACAGAGTCTGAGGACAAAGTGAGAGAAATGATCTCTAAGAAATTGAAGATGGACTACCTGTCACGTCCTGGTCTGTTTCACCTGTTCTTGTAATTCTCTCCAACCCCCCCAGGTGTCGCTTATTTTCCCTGGTGTATTTATCCCTGTGTTTCCTGTCTCTGTGCCAGTTCGTCTTGTCTGTTCAAGTCAACCAGTGTGTTTTTCCCGTGCTCCTGCCTTTTCTATTCTCTTTTGCTGTTCCTCCCGGTTTTGACCCTTGCCTGTTTCTGGACTCTGTACCCGCCTGCCTGACCATTCTGCCTGCCCTGACCTCGAGCCTGCCTGCCACCCTGTACCTCCTGAACTCTGAACTGTTTTTGACCTTTTACCTGTCCACGACCATTCTCTTGCCTACCTTTTTGGAATATAATAAATATCAAAGACTCAAACCATCTGCCTCCCATGTCTGCATCTGGGTCTGGCCCTGTGCCCTTATACTACCAGGTTCAAGGACAAGGTAGCTGTTCTGGAAAGAGCCAAGAACTTGAGAAGAACATATACTTTCCTCAACGAGGACTATGCTAAAGCTGTGCGCCAGAAAATAAAATAACTTGTCCCAGTCATGAAAGCTGCCAGAGTGCGTGGGGCCATTGCTTAAATCCGCTATGACAGGCTCATTGTCCACCCTCCCTCCCAGAAGCCTGGAAGAGATGAGAGAGCCAAACCTATGGGTTCGCAGCTTCAACCCCGCAGCACACACAAACATACACACACTAATTGATTAATGGTCTGCTGAATGTATCTTTTTTTTCTCTTGCTTTGTTTGCTCTTTTCCATATTGTCTATCTCTGATAAGCTACCCAGGAAGGGGCTGAAAATAGCCCATATTATATATGCAGCCTTAAAAATAAGGTTTGTGAAATCAATAACTTGCTAACATCTGATAACATTAATATATTAGCCATTTCTGAGACTTAGATAATTCATTTGATGATACAGCAGTAGCAATACAAGGATATAACATCTATAAGAGACATAAATGCTTATGGTGGAGGTGTTGCTGTATATATTCAGAGCCATATCCCTGTAATGCTTAAAAAATATCTGTGTTATTGAAGTGTTGTGGTTGCAGGTTCACTTGGCACATCTAAAGCCTTTTCTTTTGGGTTCTCGCTATCGGCCACCAAGTGCTAACAGCCAGTATCTAAATAATATGTGTGAAATGCTTGATAGTGTATGTGAAGTACTTTCTTGGGGACCTGAATATTGACTGGTTTTCATCAAGCTGAGCTTGCTTCTGAAGCTAAGCAGGGTTGGTCCTGGTTGGTCCTTGGATGGGAGACCAGATGCTGCTTGAAGTGCTGTTGGAGGGCCAGTAGGAGGCACTCTTTCCTCTGGTCTAAAAAATATTCCAATTCCCCAGGGCAGTGATTGGGGACACTGCTCTGTGTAGGGTGCTGTCTTTCAGCTGGGATGTTAAACAGGTGTCCTGACTCTCTGAGGTCATTAAAGATCCCATGGCACTTATCATAGGGGTGTTGTCCTGGGGGTTCTCACTGTAACCAGTGCCTGTAATCTGGTTCAGGTTATTAATCAAACTACCAGGTTATTAATCAAACTACCAGGGTGTTTACAAACACAACAGGGACAAGATCATCCACATGTATTGATCCCATTCCCAATGCTGGAGAAGGCTGACATTTTACATGTCCCCAACCGATTGTGTTTTTTTGTTTGTTTATTTGTGTTGTTTGTACTTATTTTTTAAACTTCTTTTGTACCTAATGTTGCCACTATCGTCTAATATGACCGAAAATAACTTCTGGAGATCAGGACTGAGATTACTCACCACGGACTGGCAGAATCCTCTGATGAGCCAGACGCGAATGACATACTGCTTTCTCAGGAACAGGCCCAAATCCCCATGATTTGTGTGAAGAGGAGGCAGAGAAAAATGGGCCAGAAGGCATGCTGCCTTCTGAGAATTCGTAGGCAATCAAATAAACCCCCACTTCCTTCCATTCTGCTAGCAAACGTGCAATCTTTGGAGAATAAAATCGATGACCTACGCGTAACATTAAACTACCAATGGGACATTCAAAATTGAAATATCTTATGCTTCACGGAGTCGTGGCTGAACGATGATACTATCAACATACAGCTGGCTGGTTATACGGTGTACCGGCAGGATAGAACAGCGGCGTCTGGTAAGAGAAGGGGCGGCGGACTATGTGTTTTTGTAAATAACAGCTGGTGCACGATATCTAAGGAAGTCTCGAGGTTTTGCTTGCCTGAGGTAGAGTATCTCATGATAAGCTGTAGACCACACTTAGAGAGTTTTCATCTGTATTTTTCGTAGCTGTTTAAATACCACAACAGACAGAGGCTGGCTCTAAGACAGCATTAAATGAGCTGTATTTCGACCATAATGAAACAAGAAAATGCTCACCCAGAAGCGGCGCTCCTAGTAGCCGGGGACTTTAATGCAGGGAAACTTAAATCCGTTTTACCAAATTTCTATCAACATGTTAAATGTGCAACCAGAGGGGGAAAAAACTCTGGACCACCTTTACTCCACACACAGAGACGTAGACAAAGCACTCCCTCACCCTACATTTGGCAAATCTAACCATAATTCTATCCTCCTAATTCCTGTTTCAAGCAAAAATTAAAGCAGGAAGCACCATTGACTAGATAAATAAAAAGTGGTCAAATGAAGCAGATGCTAAGCTACAGGACTGTTTTGCTAGCACAGACTGGAATATATTCCGGATTCCTCTGATGGAATTGAGGGGTATACCACATCAGTCATTGGCGTAATCCATAAGTGCATCAATGACATCGTCCCCACAGTGACCGTACGTACATACCCTAACCAGAATCCATGGATTACAGGCAACATCCGCACTGAGCTAAAGGCTCGAGCTGCCGCTTTCAAGGAGCGGGACTCTAACCCGGAAGTTTATAAGAAATCCTGCAATGCCCTCCGACAAAATATCAAAAAGGCAAAGCCTCAGTACAGGACTAAGATCAAATTATATTACACCGCCTCTGAAGCTCGTCGGATGTGGCAGTGCTTGCAAACCATTACAGACTACAAAGGGAAGCACAGCCGCGAGCTGCCCAGTGACACGAGCCTACCAGACGAGCTAAACTATTTCTATGCTCGCTTCGAGGCAAATAACACTGAAACGTGTACTTATGTAAATGTGTTATTTCAGTTTTTTAATCTCCTGTTTAATCTCCTATTTTTGCTTTGTCATTATGTGGTATTGTGTGTAGATAATCAAGGACATCAACCACCCAAGCCACTGCCTGTTCACAACGCTACCATCCGGAAGGTGAGGTCAGTACAGGTGCATCAAAGCTGGGGACGAGAGACTGAAAAACAGCTTCTATCTCAAGGTCATCAGACTGCTAAACAGCAATCACTAACTCAGAGAGGTTGCTGCCTACATTGAGGCCCAATCACTGGCCACTTTAATAAATGGATCACTAGTCACTTTATACAATGCACTATAAATGCCACTTTAATAATGTTTACATATCTTACAATACTCATATCACATGTATATACTGTATTTTATACCATCTATTGCACCTTCGCTATCGCTCATCCATATACTTATATGTACATATTCTCCTTCACCCTTTTAGATTTGTGTGTATTAGGTAGTTGTTGGGGAATTGTTAGATTACTTGTTAGATATTACTGTTAGATATTATTGTTAGATATCACTGCACTGTCAGAACTAGATGTACAAGCCTTTTGCTACACTCGCATTAACATCTGCTAACCATGTGTATGTGACCAATAAAATTGTATTTTATTTGACGCAATTAAAGCCTTTGAGTCGGGAAAACTCCAGGGTTGGATGGCATACCAGTGGAGGTATACCTAACCTTTTTTGATATACACAGAGGACCATTATTAGCATGTTTTAATCATTCCTATATAAATGATTATCAGACACTCAACAATGGATTAATTCATTATTGATTTCATTACTACTGAACCAGGATCCAAGTGTTAAATATAAAGATCCAGTCCATTTAAATAATTGGAGGCCTCTTACACTTCAGCGTTGTGATGCAGAATGCATAGTGCATAGAATGAAAAAGGTATTGTCGGATATTATCCATCCTAATCAGACAGGTTTTTTACATGGACGATACATTGGAGATAATACACTGCTCAAAAAAATAAAGGGAACACTAAAATAACACATCCTAGATCTGAATGAATAAAATATTCATATTAAATACTTTTTTCTTTACATAGTTGAATGTGCTGACAACAAAATCACACAAAAATGATCAATGGAAATCAAATTTATCAACCCATGGAGGTCTGGATTTGGAGTCACACTCAAAATTAAAGTGGAAAACCACACTACAGGCTGATCCAACTTTGATGTAATGTCCTTAAAACAAGTCAAAATGAGGCTCAGTAGTGTGAATGGCCTCCACGTGCCTGTATGACCTCCCTACAATGCCTGGGCATGCTCCTGATGAGGTGACAGATGGTCTCCTGAGGGATCTCCCCCCAGACCTGGACTAAAGCATCCGCCAACTCCTGGACAGTCTGTTGGTGGATGGAGCGAGACATGATGTCCCAGATGTGCTCAATTGGATTCAGGTCTGGCGAACGGGCGGGCCAGTCCATAGCATCAATGCCTTCCATAGCATCAGTGCCAAATGTCCTGCACGGTGTTGGGTTGTAAGCACAACCCCCACCTGTGGGCGTCGAGCCCTCATACCACCCTCATGGAGTCTGTTTCTGACCGTTTGAGCAGACACATGCATGTTTGTGGCCTGCTGGAGGTCATTTTGCACAGGTCCTTGCACAAAGGAGGAGGTAGCGGTCCTGCTGCTGGGTTGTTGCCCTCCTACGGCCTCCTCCACGTCTCCTGATGTACTGGCCTGTCTCCTGGTAGCGCCTCCATGCTCTGGACACTACGCTGACAGACACAGCAAACCTTCTTGCCACAGCTCGCATTGATGTACCATCCTGGATGAGCTGCACTACCTGAGTCATTTGTGTGGGTTGTAGACTCCGTCTCATGCTACCACTAGAGTGAAAGCACCGCCAGCATTCAAAAGTGACCAAGACATCAGCCAGGAAGCATAGGAACTGAGAAGTGGTCTGTGGTTATCACCTGCAGAACCACTCCTTTATTGGGGGTGTCTTGCTAATTGCCAATAATTTCCACCTGTCTATTCCATATGCACAACAGCATGTGAAATGTATTGTCAATCAGTGTTGCTTCCTAAGTGGACAGTTTGATTTCACAGAAGTGTGATTGACTTGGAGTTACATTGTGTTGTTTAAGTGTTCCCTTTATTTTTTTGAGCAGTGTATAAGACAAGTACTGGAAACAATAGAACACTATGAAAAATCTGGGAAACCAGGTCTGGTATTCAAAGCTGGCTTTGAAAAGGCTATTGATAAAGTACGACTGGAGTTTATATATAAATGCCTGGAATATTTCAATTTTGGAGAATCTTTTATAAAATGGGTTAAAGTCATGTATAGTAACCCTAGGTGTAAATCAGTCAATAATGGCTACTTCTCAGAAAGTTTTAAACTGTCAAGAGGAGTAAAACAAGGTTGTCCAATATCAACATATCTATTTATTATTGCCGTCGAAATGTTAGTCGTTAAAATTAGATCCAACAATTATATCCAGGGGTTAGAAATCCAGTGCTTAAAAACGTGTCACTGATGATTCATGTTTTATTTTAAATCCACAATTAAGATCTATCCACAGCCTCATAGAGGATTTAAATACTTGTTCTAACCAAATTATAACCAAATTATAATAAGTGTACAATATTAAATATTGGATCACAAAAAATACTACTTTTACTTTACTGTGTAGTTTACCAATAAAATGGTCTGATGATGTGGACATACTCGGTTTACATATACTGAAAGAAAGAAATTATCTTACTCCAATACATTTTTATAGAAAGTTAGCAAAAATATATAAGATCTTGCTGCCATGGAAAGGAAAATACCTGTCTATTTGTGGAAAAATCACTCTAATTAACTCTTTAGTCATATCCAAGTTTACCTATTTGCTTATGGTCTTGCCTAAACCTAGTGACCTGTTTTGAAAAATGTATTTTATGAGCACAAAATAATCAATTTGATTTGGAATGACAAGTCAGACAAAATTAAAAGGGCCTATTTATATAATGAATATGAATTCGAAGGGCAGAAATGATTAAATATTAAAGCATTAGACCCTCACTAAAGACGCCAGTCATACAAAAGTTATACTTAAATCCAAACTGGATCCAAACTCTAGCAAATTAGTAAGAATGTCTCACCCCATGTTCAAAAATGGACTTTTCCCCTTTATTCAGATTACAACATCTCACTTTTGGTTATTTGAAAATGAAATAGTCTCCAAAATATCGCTATTTTTAAAACAAAGGGGGAGATCAGCTTTAATATTGCAGATAGATTGTAGCTTCCATCAATGTAATTGTTTGCATCACTTCTAATTCCCCAAATATACTTTTGCAAATATACATTACCAGTCAAACATTTGGACAAACCTACCAGCACCACCACCATCACTCAGTGTCACAGGACACCATCACCAACTTACCTCAAGTCGGCTCAACTTAGTTAAATTTACCATATACCCGAGGTATATTGTGCCAAAAGACCACTTTTTTGGGACAAGCTAGTATATGTTTTCAAAATGTTATCAAAACTGTAATGTTTACATAATTTTTTGATTATTTCCAGGCATACTGTCACGACATCCTAAAATACAGTACCAATCAAAGATTTGGACAGAACCAACTCATTCAAGGGTTTTTCTTATTTTATTTTGTGCTATTTCTACATTGTAGAATAATAGTGAAGACATCAAAACTATGAAATAACACATGTAGACATCAAAAAAGTGTTAAACAAATCAAAATATATTTTATATTTGAGATTCTTCAAAGTTGCCACCCGTTGCCTTGATGACAGCTTTGCACACTCTTGGCATGCTCTCAACCAGCTTCACGAGGTTGTCACCTAGAATGCATTTCAATTAACAGGTGTGCATTGTTAAAAGTTCATTTGTGGAATTCCTTAATGCATTTGAGACAATCAGTTGTGTTGTGACAAGGTAGGGGTGGTATACAGAAGATAGCCCTATTTGGTTAAAAGACATAATCCATATTATGGCAAGAAACGCTCAAATAAGCAAAGAGAAATGACAGTCCATCACCACTTTAAGACATGAAGGTCAGTAAATTCAGAAAATGTCAAGAACTTTGAAAGTTCCTTCAAGTGCAGTCACAAAAACTATCAAGCACTATGATGAAACTAGCTCTCATGAGGACCGCCACAGGAAAGGAAGACCCAGAGTTACCTCTGCTGCAGAGGATAAGTTCATTAGAGCCTCAGAAATCGGCAATTAACTGCACCTCAGATTGCAACTCAAATAAAACTCTGCTTCACAGAGTTTTAGTAAAAGACACATCTCAACATCAACTGAGGGTCAGGCCTTTATGGTCGAATTGCTGCAAAGAAACCACTACTAAAGGACCTGTCCTTTTGGGTTCCAACCGCAGTGTCTCTGTGAGATGCAGAGTAGGTGAACGGATGATCTCCGCATGTGTAGTTCACACTGTGAAGAATGGAGGAGGAGGTGTGATGGTGTGGGGGTGCTTTGCTGGTGACGCTGTCTGTGATTTATTTAGAATTCAAGGCACACTTAGCATGGCTACCAGAGCATTCTGCAGCAATACTCCATCTCATCTGGTTTGTGCTTAGTGGGATTATAATTTGTTTTTCAACAGGACAATGACCCAACACACCTCCAGGCGGTTTAAGTGCTATTTGACCAAGAAAGAGAGTGATGGAGTGTTGCATCAGATGATCTGGCCTCCTCAATCACCCGACCGCAACCCAATTGAGATGGTTTGGGATGAGTTGGACTGTAGAGTGAAGGAAAAGCAGCCAACACGTGCTCAGAATATGTAGGAACTCCTTCAAGACTGTTGGGAAAGCATTCCAGGTGAAGCTGATTGAGAGAATGCCAAGAGTTTGCAAAGCTGTCATCAAGGCAAAGGGTGGCTACTTTGAAGAATCTAAAATCAAAAATATATTTTGATTTGTTTAACACTATATTATTTATTTATTTCCTAGTTTTTCTTCTTCACTATTATTCTACAATGTAAAAACTTGCAAAAATAAAGAATCATCGTTGAATGAGTAGGTGTGTCCAAACTTTTGATTGGCACTGTATATATACAGTGGGGCAAAAAAGTATTTAGTCAGCCACCAAGTTCTCCCACTTAAGAAGATGAGAGAGGCCTGTAATTTTCATCATATGTACACTTCAACTATGACAGACAAAATGAGGGGGAAAAAACAGAAAATCACATTGTTTTGCAAATTCTTTGCAAATTATGGTGGAAAATAAGTATTTGGTCATCTACAAACAAGCAAGATTTCTGGCTCTCACAGACCTGTAACTTCTTCTTTAAAAGGCTCCTCTGTCCTCCACTCGTTACCTGTATTAATGGCACCTGTTTGAACTTGTTATCAGTATAAAAGACATCTGTCCACAACCTCAAACAGTCACACTACAAACTCCACTATGGCCAAGACCAAAGAGCTGTCAAAGGACACCAGAAACAAAATTGTAGACCTGCACCAGGCTGGGATGACTGAATCTGCAATAGGTAAGCAGCTTGGTTTGAAGAAATCAACTGTGGGAGCAATTATTAGGAAATGGAAGACATACAAGACCACTGATAATCTCCCTCGATCTGGGGCTCCACGCAAGATCTCACCCCGTGGGGTCAAAATTATCACAAGAATGGTGAGCAAAAATCCCAGAACCACACGGGGGGACCTAGTGAATGACCTGCGGAGAGCTGGGACCAAAGTAACAAAGCCTACCATCAGTAACACACTACGCCGCCAGGGACTCAAATCCTGCAGTGCCAGACGTGTCACCCTGCTTAAGCCAGTACATGTCCAGGCCCGTCTGAAGTTTGCTATAGCATTTTGATGATGATCCAGAAGAAGATTGGGAGAATGTCATATGGTCAGATGAAACCAAAATATAACTTTTTGGTAAAAACTGAACTCGTCATGTTTGGAGGACAAAGAATGCTGAGTTGCATCCAAAGAACACCACACCTACTGTGAAGCATGGGGGTGGAAACATCATGCTTTGGGGCTGTTTTTCTGCAAAGGGACCAGGACGACTGATCCGTGTAAAGGAAAGAATGAATGGGGCCATGTATCGTGAGATTTTGAGTGAAAACCTCCTTCTATCAGCAAGGGCATTGAATATGAAATGTGGCTGGGTCTTTCAGCATGACAATGATCCCAAACACACCGCCCGGGAAACGAAGGAGTGGCTTCGTAAGAAGCATTTCAAGGTCCTGGAGTGGCCTAGCCAGTCTCCAGATCTCAACCCCATAGAAAATCTTTGGAGGGAGTTGAAAGTCCGTGTTGCCCAGCAACAGCCCCAAAACATCACTGCTTTAGAGGAGATCTGCATGGAGGAATGGGCCAAAATACCAGCAACAGTGTGTGAAAACCTTGTGAAGACTTACAGAAAACAGTTGACCTCTATCATTGCCAACAAAGGGTATATAACAAAGTATTGAGTTAAACTTTTGTTATTGACCAAATACTTTTATTCCACCATAATTTGCAAATAAATGTATTAAAAATCCTACAATGTGATTTTCTGGATTTATTTTCTCATTTTGTCTGTCATAGCTGAAGTGTACCTATGATGAAAATCACAGGCATCTCTCATCTTTTTAAAGTGGGAGAACTTGCACAATTGGTGGCTGACTAAATACTTTTTTGCCCCACTGTATATATACAGTGGGGAGAACAAGCATGTAGAGGTCTGTAATTTTTATCATAGGTCTCCAGACCTGAACCCAATAGAAAATCTTTGGAGGGAGCTGAAAGTCTGTATTGCCCAGCGACAGCCCCGAAACCTAAAGGATCTGGAGAAGGTCTGTATGGAGGAGTGGGCCGAAATCCCTGCTGCAGTGTGTGCAAACCTGGTCAAGAACTACAGGAAAGGTATGATCTCTGTATCTGCAAACAAAGGTTTCTTTACCAAATATTAAGTTCTGCTTTTCTGATGTATCAAACACTTATGTCATGCAATAAAATGCAAATTAATTACTTAAAAATCATACAATGTGATTTTCAGGATTTATGTTTTAGATTCCCTCTCTCACAGTTGAAGTGTACCTATGATAAAAATTACAGACCTTTACATGCTTTTGTAAGTAGGAAAACCTGCAAAATTGGCAGTGTATCAAATACTTGTTCTCCCCACTATATATACACACTACCGTTCAAAAGTTTGGGGTCACCTAGAAATGTCCTTGTTTTTGAAAGAAAAGCTATTTCTTTGTCCATTAAAATAACAACAAATTGATCAGAAATACAGTGTAGACACTTTTAATGTTGTAAATGACTATTGTAGCTGGAAATGGCAATTTTTTTATGGAATATCTACATAGGCGAACAGAGGCCCATTATCAGCAACTATCACTCCTGTGTTCCAACGGCATGTTGTGTTAGCTAATCCAAGTTTATCATTTTAAAGGCTAATTGATCATTAGAAAACCCTTTTACAATTACGTTAGCACAGCTGAAAACTGCTATTCTGATTAAAGAAGCAATTAAATGGGCCTTCATTAGACTAGTTGAGTATCTGGAGCATCAGCATTTGTGGGTTCGAATACATGCTCAAAATGGCCAGAAACACAGAACTTTCTTCTGAAACTGTAATTCATGGTTCAGTTTTCTTTAAAAAAATGACAAACTTTAGCCAACTCTAGCTAAAAATCTATGGAAGTGATGGGGGCATGTGAGCATGTTTCGAAAAATTATGTTAAAATCACCTAAAATCAACTCCATATTTGGTTTGATGTTACTTAAAGGTGATTTGGCAATAAAAACAACAGCATGCCCCCATCACGTCCATAGATTTTTAACTAGAGTTGGCAAAAGTTAGTCATGTTTTTTAAATGAAAACTGAACCATGAATTACAGTTTCTCCTGGCCATAGATTACTTTCAGGGTGAGGAACCATCTAACTTCAAGTTGGAAAATAGTGAATTACTCCTTTAAGAGAGCAACTGTGAGATTAAGACTGTGTCTGGTCCCTCAGCTGGTTGGGCTGGCACACCTCCATGCCTGTCTCTGACTCTGCCTTGTCAGCACAACAGCTAGCGAGAGACGCAGATGCTTGCCCGACTTACACACAATTTATTGCCCACACCAAATTGGAACACGTCTCAGGTGCTTTAAGCATGCAACGCACCTGTTCTTCTCCACCTTTGCCGTAAACAACTCAATGCAGATAGCACGGGGGGAGAGGAAGAGGAGATTGATTTAGAGGGAATAAAAAGATGGAGAGAGAGAGATAAACATGGAGGGGGAGGAGGAGAGGTAGGCAGTCAGTGTCTGCGACTGAGGTGTGTTGTCACTCTATGTTGAAGTCCCCCCCCCCTGAACACAGATCTAGAATCAGAGTACCCTCCCAACAATCCTAACATGAACCACACACAGCTGACTTCAGATCAGATCATAGGTGACAACTCCATTACACCTGAGTGGATGAAGGAGGTGACAGGCTGTAGACAAGGTTTGTGCGACATAATGACAACAGCAGTCTGTTTGTGTGTGTGTGTGTGTGTGTGTGGGGGGGTGATTCAGGGGCCTTGGAAGGTGGCAGAACGCTGTCCAGACCAATTATTCATTTTCTGGAGCCGCCAGACACCACTCTGTCCTGCTTAACACACTCACACACATCCTCATAACTCAACTACACAGATGCGAGATGGAGGGAAGAGAGAGAGAAAATAAAAAATAAAGAGAGCTAAAGAGTGAAAGAAGGGAAGACAAGAAAGAGAGGGAAGACGAATAAGAGAGAGTGAGGAATGGAGGAACACTGTATCAGGGTACTTGGCTATAGGCCACATGATGACAACAGAGGGCTGGCGGGATGATTGCAGTATGAGCCCTGCATCTACCCTCAATCATTATTCATATTCAGATATACATTGATGCTTATGTTATTTTACTGTATTGATGCTTATGTTATTGTACTGTAACAATAGCGCCGGAGAAGAAGTCGTATCCCCAACCGATTGTGTTTTTGTTCGTTTATTTGCATTGCTTGTCATTTATTTTTTAACGTATTTTGTATATAATATTGTCGCTACCATCTACTATGGTAGCGACATATAATATTGTAATATTATATATAATATATATAATATTGTCGCTACTATGACCGAAAATAACTTCTGGACATCAGGACTGCGATTACTCACCACTGACTGGCAGAATTCTTTTTTTCCTTTAACGAGTCTGACGATCCCAACGCAAATGATATACTACTTTCTCAGGAACAGGCACAGATCCCCATGATTTGCGTGAAGAGGAGGCGGAGAAAAAGGGCGAGCTTTTCAGAGGGCGAGCTGCCTTCTGAGAATTCGTAGGCAATCAAATAAACCCCCACTTCCTTCCATTCTGCTAGCAAACGTGCAATCTTTGGAGAATAAAATCGATGACCTACGCGGAACTTTAAACTTCCAACAGGACATTCAAAACTGTAATATCTTATGCTTCATGGAGTCGTGGCTGAACGCCGACAATATCAACATACAGCTGGCTGGTTATACGGTGTACCGGCAGGATAGAACAGCGGCATCTGGTAAGACAAGGGGCGGCGGACTATGTATTTTTGTAAATAACAGCTGGTGCACAATATCCAAGGAAGTCTCGAGCTATTGCTCGCCTGAGTTAGAGTATCTCATGATAAGCTGTAGACCAGACTATCTACATAGAGAGTTTTCATCTGTATTTTTTCGTAGCTGTTTTACATACAACCACAGACTGAGGCTGGCTCTAAGACAGCATTAAATTAGCTGTATTCTGCCACAAGCAAACATGAAAACACTCACCCAGAGGCGGTGCTCCTAGTAGCCGGGGACTTTAATGCAGGGGAACTTAAATCCGTTTTACCAAATTTCTATCAGCATGTTAAATGTGCAACCAGAGGGGAAAAAAACTCTGGACCACCTTTACTCCACACACAGAGATGCATACAAAGCACTCCCTCGCCCTCCATTTGGCAAATCTGGCCATAATTCTTTCCTACTGTTTCCTTCTTACAAGCAAAAATGAAAGCAGGAAGCACCATTGACTAGATCAATAGAAAAGTGATCAGATGAAGCAGATGCTAAACTACAGGACTGTTTTGCTAGCACAGACTGAAATATGTTCCGGGATTCCTCTGATGGCATTGATGACGTCGTTCCCATAGTGACTGTACGTACATACCCTAACCAGAATCCATGGTTTACAGGCAAAATCCGCACTAAGCTAAAGGCTAGAGCTGCCACTTTCAAGAAGCGTGACTCTAACCCGGGAATTTATATTAAATCCCGCTATTCCCTCTGACGAACCATCAAACAGGCAAAGCTTCAATACAGGACTAAGATCGAATCGTACTACACCGGCTCTGACACTCATTGAATGTGGCAGCGCTTGCAAACCATTACAGACTACAAAGGGAAGCACAGTCGAGAGCTGCCCAGTGACACAAACCTACCAGGCGAGCTAAACTACTTCTATGCTCGCTTCGAGGAAAATAACACTGAAACATGCATGAGAGCACCAGCTGTTCCGGAAGACTGTGTGTTCACGCTCTCCGCAGCCGATGTGAGTAAGACCTTTAAACTGGTCAACATTCATAAGGCCACAGAGCCAGATGGATTACCAGGACATGTACTGCGAGAATGAGCTGACCAACTGGCAAGTGACATTTACAACCTCTCCCTGTCCAAGTCTGTAATACCAACATGTTTTAAGCAGACCACCATAGTCCCTGTGCCCAAGAACACTAAGGTAACCTGCCTAAATGACTACCGACCTGTAGCACACTGTAGCCATGAAGTGCTTTAAAAGGCTGGTCATGGCTCACATCAACACCATTATCCCAGAAACCCTAGACCCACTCCAATGTGCATACCGCCCCAACAGATCCACAGATGATGCAATCTCTATTACACTCCACACTTCCCTTTCCCACCTGTACAAAAGGAACACTTATGTGAGAATGCTATTCATTGACCTGGCCGTGTGGTGCCAGGACAACAACCTCTCCCTCAACATGATCAAGACAAAGGAGATGATTGTGAACTACAGGAAAAAGAGGACCGAGCACGCCCTCATTCTCATCAACGGAGCTGCAGTAGTGCAGGTTGAGAGCTTCAAGGTCCTTGGTGTCAACATCACCAACAAACTAACATGGTCCAGGCACACTAAGACAGTTGTGAAGAGGGCACGACAAAACCTATTCCCCCTCAGGAGACTGAAAAGATTTGGCATGGTTTCTCAGATCCTCAAAAGGTTCTACAGCTGCACCATCGAGAGTATCCTGACTGGTTGCATCACTGCCTGGTATGGCAACTGCTTGGCCTCTGACCGCAAGGCACTACAGAGGGTAGTGTGAACGTTCCATACATCACTGGGGACAAGCTTCCTGCCATCCAGGGCCTCTATACCAGGTGGTGTCAGATGAAGGCCCTAAAAATTGCCACTCTAGTCATAGACTGTTCTCTCTGCTACCGCACGGCAAGCGGTACTGGAGTGCCAAGCCATAAGACTCCTGAACATCTACACAAATGGCTACCCAGACTATTCACCCCCCCCCCCCCCCACTCCCCCTCTTTTATACCGCTGCTACTCTCTGTTGATATCATCTATGCATAGTCGCTTTAATAACTTTACCTTCAGGTACATATTACCTCAACTAACCGTCTGCACATTGACTCTGTACCGGTACCCCCCTGTACATAGTCTCGCTACTGTTATTTTACTGCTGCTCTTTAATTACTTGTTACTTTTATTTCTTAACCTTATCCGTATTTTCTTAAACTGCATTGCTGGTTAGCGGCTCGCAAGTAAGCATTTCACTATAAGGTGTTGTATTTGGCGCATGTGACTAATAACGTTTGATTTGATTTGATATTACAGTAGGTGCATGCAAGACAGCACACAAAACAGAATAGCAATGAGGCCAATACAGCCTGAAATTAAGACTAATCAAAAACAACATGCAGAAAATAAGAGCCCCTAGAGGACTTATAAAAGAGTAGCAGAAATCTATTTTCTGTAAAGCTCTACTGAAGACAGGCAGCAGAAGTGTGATGCTTTGAGCTGTACAGATCCTATTTGTGATGTGAGGGAACACTTTAGTTCAAACAATTCAGGAGAAAAAAAAAGTGAGCACTGGTTAGTAGAACAAACGCATTTAGAGGAACGGCACTCAAGTCCTTTAGCAAGAGCGAGGGGAAGTCGGGAAGAAATTAAACGTCGCACTTCAAGGACGGAGACAACGGGTGTTGTAGGTGTTTGAAAAAAAGATAAAACAAGGATGGAAGGGCCTTTTGCTGTCTGCTGTGATCTGCATTTTTGGAGCACTCTGTGGACTACATCCCTTTTCGTAGTGATTACTGTTTATCACTATGAGGCAGCAGGGTAGCCTAGTGGTTAGAGCGTTGGACTAGTAACCGGAAGGTTGCAAGTTCAAGTCCCCAAGCTGACAAGGTACAAATCTGTCGTTCTGCCCCTGAACAGGCAGTTAACCCACTGTTCCTAGGCTGTCATTGAAAATAAGAATTTGTTCTTAACTGACTTGCCTGGTTAAATAAAGGTAAAAAAGAGGAGTGTGGGTTGGCTGCCTAGGTCACAGTTCTGACAAGATGACATTTAGAGATGATTACATTTACATTTAAGTCATTTAGCAGACGCTCTTATCCAGAGCGACTTACAACTTGGTGCTTTCACCTTATGACATCCAGTGGAACAGCCACTTTACAATAGTGCATCTAGGTCTTTTAAGGGGGGGAGACAGGCATTACTTTATCCTATCCTAGGTATTCCTTAAAGAGGTGGGGTTTCAGGTGTCTCCGGAAGGTGGTGATTGACTCCGCTGTCCTGGCGTCGTGAGGGAGTTTGTTCCACCATTGGGGGCCAGAGCAGCGAACAGTTTTGACTGGGCTGAGCGGGAACTGTACTTCCTCAGTGGTAGGGAGGCGAGCAGGCCAGAGGTGGATGAACGCAGTGCCCTTGTTTGGGTGTAGGGCCTGATCAGAGCCTGGAGGTAGTGAGGTGCCGTTCCCCTCACAGCTCCGTAGGCAAGCACCATGGTCTTGTAGCGGATGCGGCTTCAACTGGAAGCCAGTGGAGAGAGCGGAGGAGCGGGGTGACGTGAGAGAACTTGGGAAGGTTGAACACCAGACGGGCTGCGGCGTTCTGGATGAGTTGTAGGGGTTTAATGGCACAGGCAGGGAGCCCAGCCAACAGCGAGTTGCAGTAATCCAGACGGGAGATGACAAGTGCCTGGATTAGGACCTGCGCCGCTTCCTGTGTGAGGCAGGGTCGTACTCTGCGGATGTTGTAGAGCATGAACCTACAGGAACGGGCCACCGCCTTGATGTTATTTGAGAACGACAGGGTGTTGTCCAGGATCACGCCAAGGTTCTTAGCGCTCTGGGACGAGGACACAATGGAGTTGTCAACCGTGATGGCGAGATCATGGAACGGGCAGTCCTTCCCGGGAGGAAGAGCAGCTCCGTCTTGCCGAGGTTCAGCTTGAGGTGATGATCCGTCATCCACACTGATATGTCTGCCAGACATGCAGAGATGCGATTGCCACCTGGTCGTCAGAAGGGGAAAGGAGAAGATTAATTGTGTGTCGTCTGCATAGCAATGATAGGAGAGACCATGTGAGGTTATGACAGAGCCAAGTGACTTGGTGTATAGCGAGAATAGGAGAGGGCCTAGAACAGAGCCCTGGGGGACACCAGTGGTGAGAGCGTGGTGAGGAGACGGATTCTCGCCCGCCACCTGGTTGTCAGGTAGGACGCAATCCAAGCGTGGGCCGCGTCGGAGATGCCCAACTCGGAGAGGGTGGAGAGGAGGATCTGATGGTTCACAGTATCAAGGCAGCCGATAGGTCTAGAAGGATGAGAGCAGAGGAGAGAGAGTTAGCTTTAGCAGTGCGGAGCGCCTCCGTGATACAGAGAAGAGCAGTCTCAGTTGAATGACTAGTCTTGAAACCTGACTGATTTGGATCAAGAAGGTCATTCTGAGAGAGATAGCGGGAGAGCTGGCCAAGGACGGCACGTTCAAGAGTTTTGGAGAGAAAAGAAAGAAGGGATACTGGTCTGTAGTTGTTGACATCGGAGGGATCGAGTGTAGGTTTTTTCAGAAGGGGTGCAACTCTCGCTCTCTTGAAGACGGAGGGACGTAGCCAGCGGTCAGGGATGAGTTGATGAGCGAGGTGAGGTAAGGGAGAAGGTCACCGGAGATGGTCTGGAGAAGAGAGGAGGGGATAGGGTCAAGCGGGCAGGTTGTTGGGCGGCCGGCCGTCAAAGACGCGAGATGTCATCTGGAGAGAGAGGGGAGAAAGAGGTCAGAGCACAGGGTAGGGCAGTGTGAGCAGAACCAGCGGTGTCGTTTGACTTAGCAAACGAGGATCGGATGTCGTCGACCTTCTTTTCAAAATGGTTGACGAAGTCATCTGCAGAGAGGGAGGAGGGGGAGGGGAGGAGGATTCAAGAGGGAGGAGAAGGTGGCAAAGAGCTTCCTAGGGTTAGAGGCAGATGCTTGGAATTTAGAGTGGTAGAAAGTGGCTTTAGCAGCAGAGACAGAGGAGGAAAATGTAGAGAGGAGGGAGTGAAAGGATGCCAGGTCTGCAGGGAGGCGAGTTTTCCTCCATTTCCGCTCGGCTGCCCGGAGCCCTGTTCTGTGAGCTCGCAATGAGTCGTCGAGCCACGGAGCGGGAGGGGAGGACCGAGCCGGCCTGGAGGATAGGGGACATAGAGAGTCAAAGGATGCAGAAAGGGAGGAGAGGAGGGTTGAGGAGGCAGAATCAGGAGATAGGTTGGAGAAGGTTTGAGCAGAGGGAAGAGATGATAGGATGGAAGAGGAGAGAGTAGCGGGGGGAGAGAGAGCGAAGGTTGGGACGGCGCGATACCATCCGAGTAGGGGCAGTGTGGGAAGTGTTGGATGAGAGCGAGAGGGAAAAGGATACAAGGTAGTGGTCGGAGACTTGGAGGGGAGTTGCAATGAGGTTAGTGGAGGAACAGCATCTAGTAAAGATGAGGTCGAGCGTATTGCCTGCCTTGTGAGTAGGGGGGAAGGTGAGAGGGTGAGGTCAAAAGAGGAGAGGAGTGGAAAGAAGGAGGCAGAGAGGAATGAGTCAAAGGTAGACGTGGGGAGGTTAAAGTCGCCCAGAACTGTGAGAGGTGAGCCGTCCTCACGAAAGGAGCTTATCAAGGCATCAAGCTCATTGATGAACTCTCCGAGGAACCTGGAGGGCGATAAATGATAAGGATGTTAAGCTTGAAAGGGCTGGTAACTGTGACAGCATGGAATTCAAAGGAGGCGATAGACAGATGGGTAAGGGGAGAAAGAGAGAATGACCACTTGGGAGAGATGAGGATCCCGGTGCCACCACCCCGCTGACCAGAAGCTCTCGGGGTGTGCGAGAGCACGTGGGCGGACGAAGAGAGAGCAGTAGGAGTAGCGGTGTTGTCTGTGGTGATCCATGTTTCCGTCAGAGCCAAGAAGTCGAGGACTGGAGGGAGACATAGGCTGAGATGAACTCTGCCTTGTTGGCCGCAGATCGGCAGTTCCAGAGGCTACCGGAGACCTGGAACTCCACGTGGGTCGTGCGCGCTGGGACCACCAGATTAGGGTGGCTGCGGCCATGCGGTGTGGAGCGTTTGTATGGTCTGTGCAGAGAGGAGAGAACAGGGATAGACAGACACATAGTTGACAGGCTAGAGAAGAGGCTACTCTAATGCAGAGGAGATTGGAATGACAAGTGGACTACACGTCTCGAATGTTCAGAAAGTTAAGCTTACGTAGCAAGAATCTAATTGACTAAAATGATTAAAATGATAGAGTACTGCTGGGGTAGGCTAGCTGCGTTGTTGACACTACCCTAATCAAGTCGTACCGTTGAGTGTGAAGTTTCTACAATGCTGCTTATCGGGAGCTAGCTGGCTAGCTAGCAGTGTTGGTTACGTTACGTTGCGTTAGGAGAACGACAATAGCTGGCTAGCTAACCTAGAAAATCGCTCTAGACTACACAATTATCTTTGAAACAAAGACGGCTATGTAGCTAGCTATGTAGCTAGCTACGATCAAACAAATCACACCGTTGGGACTGTAATGAAATGAAGTGAAAAAGTGATACTACCTGTGGAGCGACGCGGAATGCGACCGGAATGCGAAAGTTCTATTCAGTAGAGATGATGCAAGTAATAAAAGATACAGGGAGAAAATGAGATCATATTTAACTAGTGTTTAATAGCCAGGCCCTTGAAGTGGATTATGAAATAGAACAGGGATGATTAGACTCGATCATATCAAATTAAACTTAATTTGTCGAATAGAACAAGTGAATAGAACAAGTCTACACTTGAGTGTGAAATGCTTACTTACAAGCCCTTAACCAACAGTGCAGTTCAAGAAGAGTTAAGAAAATATTAAAAAATAATAAAAAGCTAACACAATAAAATAGCAATAGCGAGGCTATATACAGGGGGTACTGGTACCGAGTCAGTGTGTGGGGGTACTGGTTAGTTGAGGTAATTTGTACATGTAGGTAGGGGTGAAGTGACTATGCATAGATAATAAACAGAGAGTAGCAGCAGTGTACAAAACAAATGGTGGTGGGGTGGGGGAGGGGGGTAAATAGTCCGGTGGGCATTTGATTAATTGTTCAGAAGTCTTATGGCTTGAGGGTAGAAGCTGTTAAGGAGCCTTTTGGTCATAAACGTGGCGTTCCGGTACCACTTGCCGTGCAGTAGCAGAGTGAAGAGTCTATGAATTGGGTGACTAGAGTCTCTGACAATTTTATGAGCTTTCCTCTGACACCTCCTATTGTATAGGTCGTGGATGGCAGGAAGCTTCGCCCCAGTGATGAACTGGGCCGTACGCACTACCCTCTGTAGTGTCTAAGGGTCAGATGCTGAGCAGTTGCCATAACAGGCGGTGATGCAACCGGTCAGGATGCTCTCGATGGTGCAGCTGTAGAGCTTTATAAGGATCTGGGGACCTGTGCCAAATCTTTTCAAATCTTTTCCTGAGGGGGAGGAGGTTTTGTCGTGCCCTCTCCACGACTTTCTTGGTGTGTTTGGATCATGATAGTTCGTTGGTGATGTGGACACTAAGGAACTATGAATAGCCATACTGATAAAGATAATGGAGGTCTTCATTGAATTAAAGAGCAATGGTTTTGCTTGACAAGCACAGGGATAAACAATTAATTACACTCCATTGTAGTGTCTATAATACATTGAGTGTACAAAACATTAAGGACACCTACTCTTTCCATGACATAGTTTGACCATGTGAATTCAGGTGAAAGCTACAATCCCTTATTGATGTCACTTGTTAAATCCACTTCAATCAGTGTAGATGAAGGGGAGGAGATAGGTTAAAGAAGGATTTTTAAGCCGTGAGACGATTCAAAATCAAATCAAATCAAGTGTATTGGTCACATACACATATTTAGCAGATGTTATTGCCGGTGTAGCAAAATGCTTGTGTTCCTAGCTCCAACAGTGCAATAATATCTAACAATTCACAATACACAAATATAAAAATAAAAGAATGGAATAAATATATAAATATTAGGACAAGCAATGTCGGAGTGGCATTGACTAAAATACAGTAGAATAGAATACATATGAGATGAGTAAAGCTGTATGTAAACATTCTTAAAGTGACTAGTGTTCCATTATTAAAGTGACCAGTGATTCCATGTCTATGTATATATGGCAGCAGCCTCTCAGGTAAGGGTTTGAGCAGCCGGGTGGTAGCTGGCTAGTGATGGCTGTTTAAACGTCTTAGTGATCCCTTAACGCGCCAATCCCGTTAACGGGACAGATTTGACAACATCCGGTGAAATTGCAGAGCGCCAAATCCAATTTACAGAAATATCAACATTCAACATTCACGAAAATATAAATGTAATACATCAAAACTTAACTTCTTGTTAATCCAGCCACTTTGTCAGATTTCAAAAAGGCTTTAAGGCGAAAGCACACCATGCAATTATCTGAGGACAGTGCCCCGCATACAAACACATGAAAATAATTTTTCAACCAGGCAGGTGTGACACAAAAGTCAGAAATAACGCTAAAATAAATGCCTTACATTTGAAGATCTTCTTTTTGCAATCCCAAATGTCTCAGTGACACAATGAATGGTCGTTTTGTTTGATAAATTCCTTCTTTATATCCCCAAAATGTCAATTTATTTGGCGCGTTTGATTCAGAAATACACCGGTTCCAACTCGCCCAACATGACAACAAAGTATCTAATAAGTTACCTGTAAATTTGGTCCAAACATTTCAAAAAACATTCCTAATCCAACCTCCTAAAATGTAAATAATCAATCAAATTTAAGACGGGATAATCTGTTTCCAATACCGAAGAAAAATAACACGGAGCGCGATCCTGTTCACGCGCAACAAAAGACTAGGGACCTTCAGGATGACACGTACAAAGAACAGCACTACTTCTTCATTTCTCAAAAGAAAAATATTGACCAAGTTCTAAAGACTATTGACATCTAGTGGAAGCCAAAGGAACTGCAACCAGGTTCCTAATAAATAGGGTTTCCCATAGAAACCCATTGGAAAATCCTATGACCTCAATTTTTTTCCCCCTGGATGGTTTGTCCTCGGGGTTTCGCCTGCCAAATCAGTTCTGATATACTCACAGACATTATTTTAACAGTTTTAGAAACTTTAGAGTGTTTTCTACCAATTATATGCAAATCCTAGCTTCTGGGCCTGAATGACAGGCAGTTTACTTTGGGCACGCTTTTCATCCGGACGTCAAAATACTGCCCCCTAGCCTTAAGAAGTTTTAACAGTCTGATGGCCTTGAGATAGAAGCTGTTTTTCAGTCTCTCGGTCCCAACTTTGATGCACCTGTACTGGCCTCACCTTCTGGATGATAGCGGGGTGAACAGGCCATGGCTCGGGTGGTTGATGTCCTTGATGATCTTTTTGGCCTCCCTGTGACATCGGGTGCTGTAGGTGTCCTGGAGGGCAGGCAGTGTGCCCCCGGTGATGCATTGGGCAGACCGTACCAGAGCCCTGCGGTTGCGGGCAGTGCATTTGCTGTACCAGGCAGTGAAACAGCCTGACAGGATGCTCTCGATTGTGCATCTGTAAAAGATTCTGCGGGTCTTAGGGGCCAAGCCAAATTTCTTCAGCCTCCTGAAATGGAAGAGGCGCTGTTGTGCCTTCTTCACCACACTGTCTGTGTGGGTTGACTATTTCAGATCGTCAGTGATGTGTACACCGAGGAACTTTAAGCTTTCCACCTCTTCCACTGCGGCCCCGTCGATGTGGATAGGGGCGTGCTCCCTCAAGTCCACAATCAGCTCCTTTGTTTTGTTGATGTTTCGGCAGAGGATATTTTCCTGGCACCAGTCCTCCCTGTAGACTGTCTCGTCATTGTTGGTAATCAGGCCTACTACTGTTGTGTTGTTCGTAAACTTGATGATTGAGTTGGAGGCGTGCGTGTCCACACAGTCGTGGGTGAACAGGGAGTACAGGAGTGGGCTGAGTACGCACCCTTGTGGGGCCCCTGTGTTGAGGATCAGCGAAGTGGAGGTGTTGTTTCCTACCTTCACCATCTGGGGGCGGCCCGTCAAAGTCCAGGACCCAGTTGCACAGGGTGAGGTTCAGACCCAGGGTCCCGAGCTTAATGATGAGCTTGGAGGGTACTATGGTGTTGGAGGCTGAGCTATAGTCAATGAACAGCATTCTGACGTAGGTATTCATCTTGTCCAGGAGGGATAGGGCAGTGGGCAGTGTGATGGCAATTGCATCATCTGTGGATCTATTGGGATGGTGAGCAAATTGAAGGGGGGCTAGGGTGTCAGGTAACATGGAGGTGATATGATCCTTAACTAGTCTCTCAAAGCACTTCATGATGACAGAAGTGAGTGCTTCGGGGCGATAGTCATTTACTTCAGTTACCTTTGCTTTCTTGAGTACAGGAACAATGGTGGACATCTTGAAGCAAGTGGGGACAGCAGACTGTGATAAGGAGAAATTGAATTTGTCCGTAAACACTCCAGCCAGCTGGTCTGCGCATACTCTGAGGATGCAGCTAGGGATGCCATCTCGGCCGGGAGCATTGCGAGGGTTATCGCGCTTAAATGTCTTACTCACGTCAGCCACAGAGAACCAGAGCCCACAGTCCTTGGAAACGGGCCGCATCGGTGGCACTGTGTTATCCTCAAAATGGGAGAAGAAGGTGTTTAGCTTGTCTCGGCGCAAAACGTTGGTGACCGCGATGTGGCTGGTTTTACCCTTTTTAATCTGTGATTGTCTCTAGACCTTGCCACATGCCACATGTCTCTGAGCCGTTGAAATGTGACTCCAATTTGTCTCTTTACTGACATTTTGCCTGTTTGATTGCCTTATGGAGGGAATAGCTACACTGTTTGCATTGGATTGTGTATGTGTGCCATTCAGAGGTGGAATGGGCAAGACAAAATATTTGGTATGGTTGTGTATGGTAGTATGTTGCACCGGTTTGTGTCAAGAACTGCAACGCTGCTGTTTTTTTAATGCTCAACAGTTTCCCAGGTGGATCAAGAATGGTCCACCACCCAAAGGACATCCAGCCAACTTGACACAACTGTGAGAAGCATTGGAGTCAACATGGGCCAGCATCCTTGTGGAACGCTTTCGACACCTTGTAGAGTCCATGCCCTGACAAATTGAGGCTGTTCTGAGGGCAAAAGGGGAGGGTGGTTGCAACTCAATATTAGTGTTCTTAATGTTTTGTACACTCAGTGTATATTATAACAGGTTTGGCTAAATATTAGCCAACAGGTGGTTTTCCCACGCAGTTACTCAAGACTAGGTTAACTAATGACAGCGGGTCGAGCAACTGTGACTCTTTCAGAGCTGTAATGGATAAAAAGTCAGGGGACTCTAGTGCAGCCACTAATGTGTGAGAGCCATAATGGCAGCGAGCCACTCCAGCTGAAATGTATGTGCTGTCACACCCAGAATGGATAACGGAGAGGTCCCTGTGAGCTCTCTCCTGAAAAAAGGCCTCACCTCGAGTCCCTCGGGGACCGTTCCACACTGCGCCACGCTCAAGGAGGGATTATCGACACCATCACGCATAAGCACACATCTTAACCACTCCCTTCATCTCTCTCCCTTCTTCTCTCCATCTCTCCCTCCCCCTATTTTTTTGTCTCTCTTTCGACCTTCTCTTTATTTATTCCCTTTCTCTTTCTTCATATCCCTTACCCTGTTTCTAAATCTCTCTCCCTCTCTCCTGCTCTCTGGCAGCAGAGCTGACTATAGTGCTGGTTGCCAGGGAGCATGTTCTTAACTGACTTGCATAGTTAAATAAAGGTTAAATAAATAAATAAAACATGTACAGTGACTTCAGAAAGTACCCATACACATTGACTTATTACACATTTTGTTGTATAATGGCCTGAATTTCTTATTTTAACATTGTCTCTCAACCATCTTCAAACCATACCACAAGGTGAAATCATGTTTGGCGAAATTTTTACAAATTATTTGAAAATTAAATACAGAAATATCTTCTTTACATAAGTATTCACACCCAAGAGCCAATACTTTGGAGAAGCACCTTTGATGGCGATTACAGCTTTGGGTGTGTCTGTATTAGCTTTGCACATCTGGATTTGGGGATTTTCTCCCATTCTTCCTTGCAGATTTTCTCAAGCTCTGTTAAGTTAGATGGGGAGTGGCGTTGAACAGCAATCTTCAAGTCTTTCCACAGATTTTCAATGGGATTCAAGTCTGTGCTTTGGCTGGGCCACTCAAGGACTTTCACATTCTTGTGCTAAAGCCATTCCAGTGTTGCTTTGGCTGTACTTTATGCTTGGGGTCATTCTCCCGTTGGAAAATAAACCTTCGCCCCAGTATGAGGTCATTTCAACTCTGAAGCAGGTTCTCATCAAGGATTTCCGTACATATTGCTCCATTTATTGTTCTCACGTGCCTTTTTTGCAAACTCCAGGCGTGCTGTCATGTGATGTTTTTTTCAGGAGTGGTTTCCGTCTGAACACTCTCCCATAAAGCCAAGATTGGTGAAGTGCTGTAGAGAAGTCTGTCCTTCTGGCAGGTTCTCCCATCTCAACCAAGGAGTTCTGTCAGAGTGGTCATTGGGTTCTTGGTCACCTCCCTGACCAAGGTCCTTCTTGCCAGGTTGCTCAGTTTGGTTGGACAGCCAGCTCTAGGCAGAGTCTGGGTAGTTTCATATTTTTTCCATTTCCCAATGACGGAGACCTCTGTGCTCTTGGAAACTTTTAACACTCTTGTTATATACCACTATTGTTATATACCTTTCCCCAGATACACCACATGACCAAAGGTATGTGGACAACTACTCGTCAACTACTCGTCTTATTTCAAAATCATGGACATTAATATGGAATTGGTCCCCCTCTTGCTGCTATAAAAGCCTCCACTGTTCTGTGAAGGCTTTCCACTAGATGTTGGAACATTGCTGTGGGGACTTGCTTCCATCCAGCCACAAGAGCATTAGTGAGGTTGAGTACTGATGTTGGGCGATAAGCCTGGGTTGCAGTCGATGTTCCAATTCATCCCAAAGGTGTGTTCAAAGGGGTTGAGGTCAGGGCTCTCAAGGCCAGTCAAGTTCTTCAAAACAGATCTGGACAAAATATTTCTGTATGGACCTCGCTTTGTGCACAGGGTCAGTGTCACGCTGAAACAGGAAAGGGCCTTCCCCAAACTGTTGCCACAAAGTTGAAAGCACAGAATCGTGTAGAATGTAATTGTATGCTGTAGCATTAAGATTTCCTGTCACTGGAACTAAGGGGCCTAGACTGGACAATGAAAAACAGCCCCAAACCATTATTCCTCCTCCACCAAACTTTACAGTTAGCACTATGCATTCAGGAAGGTAGCATTTTCCTGGCATCTAACAAACCCAGACGCCAATGGCGGCGAGCTTTACACCACTCCAGCCAACGCTTGACATTGAGCATGGTGATCTTAGGCTTGTGTGCGGCTGCTCGGCCATGGAAACCCATTTCATGAAGCTCCCGATGAACAGTTATTGTGCTGACGTTGCTTCCAGAGGCAGTTTGGAAGTCAGTAGTGTGTGCTACCAAAGACAGATGATTTTGACGCACTATGCACTTCAGCACTCAGTGGTTCCGCTCTGTGAGCTTGTGTGGCCCACCACTTCGCGGCTGAGCTGTTGTTGCTAATAGATGTTTCCACTTCACAACAACAGCACTTATAATTCACCGGGGCAGCTCTAGCAGGGCAGGAATTTGACGAATTGACTTGTTGGAAAGGAGGCATCTTATGACGGTGTCACGTTGAAAGTCACTGAGCTCTTCAGTAAGGCCATTCGAATGACCTCTTCGGGATGTCATTCGAAAACATAATGTTAACTTTCACTGCTATGCGGATGACACACAGCTGTATATTTCAATGAAACATGATGAAGCCCCAAAATTGCCCTCACTAGAAGCCTGTGTTTCAGACATAAGGAAGTGGATGGCTACAAACTTTCTATTTTTACACTCGGACAAAACAGAGATGCTTGTTCTAGGTCCCTAGAAACAAAGAGATCTTCTGTTGAATCTGACAATTAATCTTGATGGTTGTACAGTCGTCTCAAATAAAACTGTGAAGGACCTCGGCGTTACTCTGGACCCTGATCTCTCTTTTGACGAACATATCAAGACTGTTTCAAGGTCAGCTTTTTTCCATCTACGTAACATTGCAAAAATCAGAAACTTTCTGTCCAAAAAATTATGCAGAAAAATGTATCTATGCTTTTGTTACTTCTAGGTTAGACTACTGCAATGCTCTACTTTCCGGCTACCCGGATAAAGCACTAAATAAACTTCAGTTAGTGCTAAATACGGCTGCTAGAATCCTGACTAGAACCCAAAAATGTGATCATATTACTCCAGTGCTAGCCTCCCTACGCTGGCTTCCTGTTAAGGCAAGGGCTGATTTCAAGGTTTTACTGCTAACCTACAAAGCATTACATGGGCTTGCTCCTACCTATCTTTCCGATTTGGTTCTGCCGTACATACCTACACGTACACTACGGTCACAAGACGCAGGCCTCCTAATTGTCCCTAGAATTTCTAAGCAAACAGCTGGAGGCAGGGCTTTCTCCTATAGAGCTCCATTTTTATGGAATGGTCTGCCTACCCATGTGAGAGATGCAGACTCGGTCTCAACCTTTAAGTCTTTACTGAAGACTCATCTCTTCAGTGGGTCATATGATTAAGTGTAGTCTGGCCCAGGAGTGTGAAGGTGATAGGAGAGACACTGGAGCAACGAACCACCCTTGCTGTCTCTGCCTGGCCGGTTCCCCTCTCTCCACTGGGATTCTCTGCCTCTAACCCTTTTACAGGGGCTGAGTCACTGGCTTACTGGTGCTCTCTCATGCCGTCCCTAGGAGGGGTGCGTAACTTGAGTGAGTTGAGTCACTGACGTGATCTTCCTGTCTGGGTTGGCGCCCCCCCTTGGGTTGTGCCTTGGCAGAGATCTTAGTGGGCAATACTCGGCATTGTCTCAGGATGGTAAGTTGGTGGTTGAAGATATCCCTCTAGTGGTGTGGGGGCTGTGCTTTGGCAAAGTGGGTGGGGTTATATCCTTCCTGTTTGTCCCTGTCCGGGGGTATCATCGGATGGGGCCACAGTGTCTCCTGACCCCTCCTGTCTCAGCCTCCAGTATTTATGCTGCAGTAGTTTATGTATCATGGGGCTAGGGTCAGTTTGTTATATCTCGAGTACTTCTCCTGTCTTATCTGGTGATTTGTGTGAAATTAAGTATGCTCTCTCTAATTCTCTCTCTCTTTCTCTCTTTCTTTCTCTCTCTCGGAGGACCTGAACCCTAGGACCACGCCTCAGGACAACCTGGCATGATCACTCCTTGCTGTCCCCAGTCCACCTGGCCGTGCTGCTGCTCCAGTTTCAACTGTTCTGCCTGCGGCTATGGAACCCTGACCTGTTCACCGGACGTGCTAACTGTCCCAGACCTCCTGTTTTCCACTCTCTAGAGACAGCAGAAGTGGTAGAGATACTCTTAATGATCGGCTATGAAAAGCCAACTGACATTTACTCCTGAGGTGTTGACTTGCTGCACCCTCGACAACTACTGTGATTATTATTATTTGACCATGCTGGTCATTTATGAACACTTGAACATCTTGGCCATGTCATAATCTCCACCCAGCACAACCAGAAGAGGACTGGCCACCCCTCATAGACTGGTTCCTCTCTAGGTTTCTTCCTAGGTTTTAGCCTTTCTAGGGAGTTTTTCCTAGCCACCGTGCTTCTACACCTGCATTGCTTGCTGTTTGGGGTTTTAGGCTGGGTTTCTGTACAGCACTTTGAGATATCAGCGGATGTAACAAGGGCTATATAAATAAATGTTATTTTATTTGATTCTACCTCCAATGTTTGTCTATTGAGATTGCATGACTGTGTGCTCAATTTTAAATACCTGTCAGCAACAGGTATGGCTGACATAGCCAAATCCACTCATTTTGAAGGTATGTCCACATACTTTCGTATATATATATAGTGTGTATGCCTCATCACAATTCTATCTCAGAGATCTACGGACAGTTGGACCTTGGACTTGATGGTATAGTTTCTGCACTGTCAACTGTGGGACCGTATATAGACAGGTGTGTTTATTTCTAAATCATGTCCAAACAATTGAATTGGCCACAGGTGGCCTCCAATCAAGTTGTAGGGACATCTCACGGATGATCAAAAGCAATTGGATGCACCTGAGCTCAATGTGGCGTGTCATAGCAAAGTGGTGTGAATACTAATCTAGATACGTTTGCAAACATTTCTAAAAACACGTTTTCACTTTGTCATTATGGGGTATTGCGTGTCAATTGGTGACAAAGGTAATCTATTGAATCCATGTTGAATACCACAACAAAATGTGGAATACGTCGTCAAGGGGTATGAAAACTTTCTGAAGGCACTGTAACTCACAGCCCACTCTCACAGAGAAGGGAATCATACATGATTAAGCATTATAAGTCCAGGTAATGTTGATCCAGAGAAGGTGTTACAAATAATATCAACCTTCCATCTCTGCAGTGTAAAATGTCAATAAATCAGTAAATGTGAAATGGTTTGTGTTGCTTAGTCACCTAGCAACAGGGCTGTTCCTGTGGTGCAGCTGTATATCAGTGTGCTGGGGTCTCCTGATATAGACAGGGCTTTCTGAGACAAACTACAGTAGCACCATGACGAAAAAAACCTAGCACTTACTGGTGTCCCTTCCAACCGCTGTATATCTTCTTAAACATACCACTGTTCAATATACAGAAGCTCTCTCTATATACAGAACATCTTTTGTCCGTGTGGTTACATGATTGTAATTATTATCTTAGACATCCTGTAGATGACCACACTCGTGAGAGATGCAGTGAGAATTCTCCTCTACTACCTTGTATATGTTCACATCCCTCCTAACCTCCACCCTTAACAAGTTCTCCTCTGTAGCAGATGGTAGAGGAGGAAGTGGGGTGGGGAGGGGAGCTAGGGAACGGGGGGGGGTGAAGCTGGTTGGCTGGAGGCTGTGTTCACCTTGTGTAAACACACTTAAACTTTTAATGAATACTGACGTCATCAGAAGCCTCCTCTGAGATGGGAGAGAGGGAGGAGAGTGCAGAGGCTTTCAAACCACCATCCCACTTCAGTTGGTTAGTCTTGCCCTCCTTCTCTACTGCCCCTAGTATCCCCCTCCCTCCAAACCTCCCTTCCTCATCTCCCTGCCTCTTCTCACCTGAGAGCTAGTCACGCATGCTCCCTCACATACTGGCAGCAGTTGAGAGAGCTGGGGGCGGGGGGAACGAGGTGATCTCTCACCCCCCTCACCTGCCTCTCCATCAGTGCCCAGGTCTGCCTGCATGGTGACAGCCTGCATGTGTTCTGTTGGCTGGAAAAGCTGTCTGATAAGCACAGCGGGCTGCAAACAGGTGTGACAGGTTTACGCTTGCTCTGCCCCTCCGGTGGAATCAAAACCCTGGCTAAAACCTATATCCTTCCTACCCCCTTGCCACTCCATTTTACACCCTTGCCAGAATCGTACCACTCACTGCCACCACATCCCAGACAGGAATGTGTAACCTAGTGATGTGATGCTACAGACTCAAATTCAACGGCTATATCTCAGGGATGGCTCAAATGGCAGTGTGAGTGTGTGTGTGTGTGTTTGTGTGTTTATACCTGTGTAAGTACCGGCAGATAGCCTAGCGGTTAATAGCGTTGGACCAGTAACAGAAAGGTCCCTGGTTCAAATCCCTGAGCCAACTAGGTGAAGGTGCACCCTTGAGCAAGGCACTTAACCCTAACTGCTGCTGTAAGTCGCTCTGGATAAGATGTAAAATGTATCATTAGCACATTCAGACAGTTCCAGCTAAATTCTTGCTTGAGAAATTGCTCTTGCTAAGAAGCTTTTTGACCATTTTAATTGAAAACAATCACAGTAAGGTACATAAAGGGATTAATCAGGATTTTGGCAATGATGACCTTTATCTACATCCCCATGAGTTAGGTGAACTCGTGGATACCATTTTTATGTATCTGTGTCCAGTATGAAGGAAGTTAGAGGTAGTTTTGTGAGCCAATGCTAACTAGCATTAGCTAGACTAGAAATCTATGGGTATCTAAACTCAGCAAAAAAAGAAACGTCCCTTTTTCAGGACCCTGTCTTTCAAAGATAATTTGGAAAAATCCAAATAACTTCACAGATCTTCATTGTAAAGGGTTTAAACACTGTTTCCCATGTTTGTTCAATAAACCATAAACAATTAATGAACATGCACCTGTGGAACGGTTAAGGTCAAAGTTATGAAAACTTAGGACACTAAAGAGGCCTTTCTACTGACTCTGAAAAACACCAACAGAAAGATGCCCAGGGTCCCTGCTCATCTGCGTGAATGTGCCTTAGGCATGTTACAAGGAGGCATGAGGCCTGCAGATGCAGAATAAATTGCAATGTCCATACTGTGAGACGCCTAAGACAGAGCCACAGGGAGACAGGACGGATAGCTGATCGTCCTCGCAGTGGCAGACCACGTGTAACAACACCTGCACAGGATCGGTACATCCGAACATCACAGGTCCCCCCCCCCCCCCCCCCCTGGGACACATTATTCCATTTCTGTTCGTCACATGTCTGTGGAACTTGTTCAGTTTATGTCTCAGTTGTTGAATCTTATGTTTATACAAATATTGAAAATAAATACGGTTGACAGTGAGAGGACATTTCTTTTTTTGCTGAGTTTACTAGCATGCTATGGGTATCTACTAGATACCCAAGTATCTCTTTAATTGTCACCCAGAAATGATTTGACATTGAGATAAAAACGGATGCCGGCAGAATTGAGCCTTTCAGAGAGATGCCTTGTGGCAACCAGCCAATGTCGTTTTCCCCTTGTCATGTTTTGGCTGCCTGCCCAAAGGTCAAGAGGCATTAACATTCTCACTGTAAATGACTGACTACGCTTTAGAACCATTGACACAACACAGAATCATTCCTTGATCTCTCTCTCTCTCTCTCTCTCTCTCTCTCTCTCTCTCTCTCTCTCTCTCTCGCCCCCTCACTCTGCTCCTCCCTTTGTTCCTCAAGCCTTTCAGCCCAAGTGGCCGGTAATTACGGTTACCGTAAGAGAAGAGATGAACAGAAATGGAGCAGAGAGCAGACAACGAATTGTCACACAAAGTTAAGCGCACTACAGCACACTCTCTCTCTCTCTCTCTCTCTCTCTCTCGCTCTCTCTCTCAAGATGCTCAGACAAGGAAAAGAAAGGGTGAGAGAGGAGGTGTGTGTTTTGGGGGGGAATCTGAGGACAGAGCCAAGTCACGCTTCTACCCTCCTACCCCTACCTTCCCACTGAAAAAAAATAGAATGAAATAACAGCTCACCTTATTCAGAACAAGAATAAACGGAAAAACAGAGAGGTGGGAAATGAGGTTCTCACTGCACACTTTTGTTTTAGAAGAGGGAGTGAGGGAGGGCAGAGAGAGATAAGTGTGGAGGTGGAGGGATATTGTGATGTGGGCATGTATTTTATTAATTTCATCTTTATTTAACTTGGCAAGTTAAGAACAAATTCTTGTTTATAATGACGGCCTACCCCAGCCAAACACTAACCGGACGACGCTGGGCCAATTGTGCGCCTCCCTAATGGACTCCCAATCACGGCCAGTTGTGATAAAGCCTGGAATTGAACGAGTGTTTCGAGTGATGCCTCTAGCACTGAGATGCAGTGTCTTAGACTGATGCGCCACTCAGGAGCCCGAGTGTATACAATGCAATCTGAAAGTATTCAGACCCCTTGACCTTTTCCACATTAGTTTCCAGGCACTTTGTTGAAGCACCTTAGGCAGCGATTACAGCCTCAAGTCTTCTTGGGAATAGCACACCTGTATTTGGGGAGTTTCTCCCATTCTTCTCTGCAGATTTTCTCTAGCTCTGTCAGGTTGGATGGGGAGCGTCGCTGCACAGCTATTTTCAGGTCTCTCCAGAGATGTTGGATTGGGTTCAAGACAGGGCTCTGGCTGGGCCACTCCTACGTTGTCTTGTCTGTGTTCTTAGGGTCATTGTCCTGTTGGAAGATGAACATTCACTCCAGTCTGAGGTCCTGAGCACTCTGGAGCGGATTTTCATCAAGGATCTCTCTGTACTTGCTCCGTTCATCTTTGCCTCAATCCTGACTTGTCTCCTAGTCCCTGCTGCTGAAAAACTTCCCAGACAGCATGATGCTGCCACCACCATGCTTCACCGTAGGGATGGTGCCAGGTTTCCTCCAGACATGACGCTTGGCATTTAGGCCAAAGAGTTCAATCTTGGTGTCATCAGACCAGAGAATCTTGTTTCGCATGGTCCGAGAGTCCTTTAGGTGCCTTTCGGCAAACTCCAAGCGGTATGTCATGTGCCTTTTACTGAGGATTGGCTTCCGTCTGGCCACTCTACCATAAAGGCCTGATTGGTGGAGTGCTGCATGGATGGATGTCCTTCTGGAACATTCTCCCATCTACACAGAGGAACTCTGGAGCTCTGTCAGAGTGATAATCTGGTTCTTTGTCACCTCCCTGACCAAAGCCCTTCTACCCTGATTATTCAGTTTGGCTGGGCGGCCAGCTCTAGGAAGAGTCTTGGTGGTTCCAAACTTCTTCCATTTAAGAATGATGGAGGCCACTGTGTTCTTGGGGACGTTCAGTGCTGCAGAAATGTTTTGGTACCCTTCCCCAGATCTGTGCCTCGACACAATCCTGTCTCAGAGCTCTACGGACAACGGTAGCTTGGTTTATGCTCTGACATGCACTGTCAAATGTGGGACCTTATATAGACAGGCGTGTGCCTTTCCAAATCATGTCCAGTCAATTTAATATACCACAGGTTGACTCCAATCAAGTTGAAGAAACCTCTCAAGGATGATTAAAGGAAACAGGATGCACCTGAGCTCAATTTCGAGTCTAATAGCAAACATTTCTAAAAACCTGTTTTTGTTTTGTAATTATGGGGTACTGTGTGTAGATTGATGAGGATAATTGTTTATTTAATACATTTTAGAATAAGGCTGTAACCACCCATTTTGAGCCCCACATTTTTTGCCCAGTTATTTTTAAGAAATGCCTTTTTTTGTCCATTAAAATAACATCAAATTGGTAAAAAATACAGTATAGACATTGTTAATATTATAAATGACTATTGTAGCTGGAAACGGCTGCATTTTTATAGAATATCTACAGAGCAACCATCACTCCTGTGTTCCAATGGCTCATTGTGTTAGCCAATCCAAGTTGATCATTTTAAAAGGCAAGCATCCCGGAGTTGCCTCTTCACTGTTGACGTTGAGACTGGTGGTTTGCGGGTACTATTTAATGAAGCTGCCAGTTGAGTACGTGTGAGGCGTCTGTTTCTCAAACTAGACACTCTAATGTACTTGTCCTCTTGCTCAGTTGTGCACCGGGGCTTCCCACTCCTCTTTCTATTCTGGTTAGAGCCAGTTTGTGCTATTCTGTGAAGGGAGTAGTCAAATCAAATTTTAATTGGTCGCATACACATGGTTAGCAGATGTTAAGGCAGGGTAGCGAAATGCTTGTGCATCTAGTTCTGTCAATGCAGTAATATCTAACAAGTAATCTAACAAATTCACAACAACTACCTACCTACCATACACACAAATGTAAAGGGATGAATAAGAATATGTACATATAAATATATGGATGAGCGATGGCCTAGCGGGAAAGGCAAGAGGCAGTTGATGGTATAGAATACAATATATACATATGAGATGAGTAATGTAGGATATGTAAACATTATTAAAGTGGTGTTTTAATTAAAGTAACTAGTGATACCTTTATTAAATCCATGTATTAAAGTGGCCAGAGATTTGAGTCTTTATGTTGGCAGCAGTCTATGTTAGTGATGGCTGTTTAACAGTCTGATGGCCTTGAGATAGAAGCTGTTTTTCAGTCTTTCTGTTCCAGCTTTGATGCACCTGTACTGATCTCGCCTTCTGGATGATAGCGTTGTGAACAGGCAGTGGCTCGGGTGGTTGTTGTCCTTGATTATCTTTTTGACCTTCCTGTGACATCGGGTGATGCGTTGTGCAGACCGAACTACCCTCTGGAGAGCCTTATGGTTGAGGACGGTGCATTTGTCATACCAGGTGGTGATACAGCCTGGCAGGATGCTCTCGATTGTGCATCGGTAAAAGTTTGTGAGTGTTTTAGGTGACAAGCCACATTTCTTCAGCCTCCTGAGGTTGAAGAGGCGCTGTTGCGCCTTCTTCACCACACTATCTGTGTGGGTGGACCATTTCAGCTTGTCAGTGATGTGTACGCCGATGAACTTAAAACTTTCCACCTTCTCCACTACTGTCCTGTCGATGTGGATAGGGGGGTGTTCCCTCTGCTGTTTCCTGAAGTCCACGATCATCTCCTTTGTTTTGTTGACGTTGAAGGAGAGGTTATTTTCCTGACAGAACACTCAGAGGGCCCTCACCCCTGTAGGCCATCCAGTCGTTGTTGGTAATCAAGCCTACCACTGTAGTGTCGTCTGCAAACTTGATGATTGAGTTAGAAGCGTTGACAAATCCTTTGCCAGTAGAAATCACAAATTCAACAATGAGTTGTTTGGAAGGAATCGGTGACAGTGGCTAACTGCAAACATTGCAACTGGGAAGTCAAACTGGGAAAATACGTTTTGAACGGTCAACCAACTCGGAATTGCAAATATTTTTCTTTGATGACTAAATTTGCCAGCAAAAAAACAAAAAAACAATACAATTTGCTAACGAAGGACCACAACAAGGTGAGTCCAAAAATGTCTTATATGCTGCTGCATAAATGATGTAATATTCCAGGGAGATGTGGTCGGCCATATAAGCTCTGTTTTTAAAAAAGGCAGTAAACGAGGCTGAATGAACTGTTTTGCTGCCAGACAAGGCTTCACTAATAGCCAGGTGTAACAGTGGTAAGGATTCACTCTGTGGTGCTGGAAAGAAAGCTCTGCTGTTGGGACAGCTTTATGGAGGCCCTAACAGTTTGTGGGCACTGCTTGTCGCCGATATAGTGCAATTCATGTATTGTTCAGTGTTGTGTTGTGTAGTGGCTTTGCTGGCATGCATCTACAAACATTTGGGAGGGAGTTTCCCCCACCAAGATTTACATGCTAAAATCGCCACTGGTAATGTAACAAAATATGGAAAAAGTCAAGGGGTCTGAATACTTTCCGAATGCACTGTGTACCATAGGGAAGAGCAGGGCTACTTTCTAATCAGAACAATAAGGTCACGTATCCAGGGATGGAGGGGTCAGCGTTATCCTAGCCAGGGAAATGTCACTGGTCCTGCAGAGGCCTGTTTGAGTAAATCCAACGCATCACAACAACAACCTATTGATCACTCACTAATTGGTAATGGATGAGGGTCACTGCATGCAGAAAACGCAGGTGTGGACACACACACTGAACATGCAGCACGCACGCACGCACGCACGCACGCACGCACACACACACGCACACACACACACACACACACACACACACACACACACACACACACACACACACACACACACACACACACACGTCTGGGAAATATACTCAGGTGAACAATCCCAAGTCAAATCGATCAAGGTCTAAGAGCTAATGGAAGGGAGATAGCTCGCTAAACCCTCCCTGAAACACACAGTTAATGAGTCTGTTTCATGGCGCACCACGCTAGCTGGATCAGGGGTACTCCTGGGATACATTAGCATTGCACTAACTAACTCCAGTAAAGCGGTCATTATGGATTTCCATCAGGCTGTAATTGTGATTGGGGTGGGAGTGGAACATGACCAGGGTACAAAACATTGACCTCCCACTGACCGTCCTGTGTGTATCGGGGTACACAGATGCACGTACGCACTCTGTCATACTCTGTCCATCCACACACACACATAGAGAGGCACACGCACACACACATTATAATGCGCACTACAACATATTATTAGAATGTCTGTATACACTGCAGCGTACAAACAAAACAGTTTACTGCAGGAAAGAGAGAGAGCACGCCAGCCCAACTCAACCTGTCCAGGGCAGCGTCTGGCTGGGAGCGACAGGACTGTCACAGCAACATAGACACATACAGACCACAGCATCACAACTAAGGGAGAGAGGGAAACAGGCCCTATTGTTTCATATTACAGTCCCCCAGAAAGAATGCAAACCACAATGGAACCAATCAGATGGGAGCTGACTGTGTGTCTGTGTCAGAGAGCACAACAGAACAGTGTACTGCCTACACTTGTTTTTTTTGTTTTTATGAAATAGTTTTAATTAAATCGTTTTTAATCACAGCTAAAGTTTGTATGCTTCTGAATCCGCGCAGCGGTCAGCCTTTACGGCTGGGACCCGGATTCCTGTTAAGTAGCAGTTAGCATGAAAATGGAGCAGGCTAACGCTAGCATTGCTAGCCCAATGGTGTTTTAATCCCCGGCTGGGCACAAATGCTTCAGGTGTGAGATGATTTCCACACAATCACAAGATGAAGATAAGGTGGAAGTGGAAAATGGACAGGGATTAGTCTGCCCTAAATGCACCAGCATCAAGCATTTTAGGGAAGAGATCCTCCGGCTGTTAGCTTGGCTGTAAGAAAAGGAAAACCTGCTTTCTAAGTACACTGACCTTACTGTAACCCAGGCAAACCAAATATCAGATTTAAAGGCCTCCTATAGCAAAGCTGTCGATGAGTCGGGCGGCGTTGATCTGTCCCAATCCAACGGACAGATGTTCAGCTCAACTCTGCGCCCATAAGAGACTGGACACTCGCAAGGCATAGGAGATCGGGGAGGCAGTCTGGCCATCCATCTATCCGAGAAGATCCAATCCAGCTATCAAACAGCTCTGCCCCGCTTGAGACGGACCTACCAGCCCAAGGAGTCAGCACGGATCCTGGGTGTATACCAACAGCAGATCGTTTCCCCATTGGATTCCATCACTACCACCATCATGCTACCGAAGGGGTTCAGGACGTTTCAGCTGACTCTTTGCCCTAAATGAATACCTGCCTAAACTTAGCAATGGCAGTAATGTCTCTTTTTGTGACAACTTGGATTTGCTGTGGGAGCAACCAGCATTTTTAGAAGAAAAAGGATTCACTCTAACCGCAGGGGTTCCAGGATTATTTCCAGCAACATCGTAAACTGTTTTAGAGACTTTAGGGTCTGGTAGTACTCCAGTTCTCCATGTCAGAATAAGCAACAGAGGACTTGGAAACCATATCAACTCCTATAGAAATGTAACTATGGTTACTGTGAGTAACGTAATTCATGTAGCTTTAACATCGCCTTGTAGTGCGTTTATACAAACTGTTATCTCCTACCATTTTGATAGATTGGAGACTGTCAGAAATTGTGGTTGTAACTTAAAACATGTGGCTGTTATCTTCTTAAGGTATAAGGGGGCAGAATTTTCACTTTTGGATAAATAGCATGCCCAATTTCAACTTCCTGCTACTCATGCCAAGAATATAAGATATGCATAGTATTAGTAGATTTGGATAGAAAACACTCTGAAGTTTCTAAAACTGAATCATGTCTGTGACTATAACAGAACTTATGTAGCAGGCAAAACCCCGAGAACTAACCGTTCAGAATCTTTTTTTTAGGTCTCTGTCTGTTCAGTGATTTCTCATTGGGAAACGATATTTCTTAGGAACTTGTTTTCAATTCCTACCGCTTCCACTGGATGTCACCAGTCTGAGGTTATTCCTTTGTGCAATGAAGAAGTACGGCCATCTAGGAATTGCGTAACACTGTTGAGAGTTGCGCAAGACTTGAAAAGTAACTTGGTTTGTTGTCTTCCTGTATTGAACAGAGATAGACCCGTCTTCAATTTGATCGATTATTAACGTTTAAAAATACCTAAAGTTGTATTACATAAGTAGTTTGAAATGTTTTGGCAAAGTTTACAGGCAACTTTTGAAATATTTTGTAGTGACGTTGCGCAATTTGAAAGCTATTTTTTTCTGGATCAAACGCGCCAAATAAATGGACATTTTGGATATATATGGACGGAATTAATCGAACAAAAGGACCAATTGTGATGTTTATGGGACATATTGGAGTGCCAACAAAAGAAGCTCGTCAGAGGTAAGGCATGTTTTATATTTTATTTCTGCGTTTTGTGTAGCGCCTGCAGGGTTGAAATATGCTACCCTTCAGACTGTAGTGCTGCACTTTTTGAAGCATCCACCCCCGGACTACAGCTTTTCATACTGTATCAGAAATGGGAAAAAGGGTGCGGGGACAGCCTCTATTTTTACTAATGCTCTCAGCTGTAAGGACATTTTATTTGGCAACTTTGGGTCTTCTGAGCATCATGCTATACTGTTTAAATGTCAGCCACCAGCGCTGGCCATAACCTTGTAAAGCCCACCAAAGCACTCCCCCACTATCTTTACTGATTGCTCTGAACTATTGTCTATTGTCCTTGAGAACAATGATAAAATCATTGTGCCGAGTGATTTTAATAATTACTAAGGCAATAAGAAAAGCCGGATGTGTTCATTTTTAAAAACTTGATCACTATTACTCACTAGGCTACCCTGGGGTGGCAGGGTGGTTAGAGCGTTGGTCTAGTAACCGGAAGGTTGCAAGTTCAAACCCCCGAGCTGACAAGGTACAAATCTGTCATTCTGCCCCTGAACAGGCAGTTAATCCACTGTTCCTAGGCCGTCATTGAAAATAAGGATTTGTTCTTAACTGACTTGCCTAGTTAAATAAAGGTAAAATAAAAAATAATAATTTGAGAGTGCACTTCTCGACCATTGAGGGCCTGATAAATCCTACCCCTGAAAACCTATGTGAACTTTTCTCCATATCTAAATGTGAGGAGTTTGTGGCATATTTCAGAGATAAGACAAACATTAGGCTGGGTATCTGTCAAACAAGACACTGTTGACCATGGAGAGGTGAGTTGGCCTCTCCGGTCCAGTTCTAAATTGGTTTAGAACCTATTTAATAGGTAAAGAGTTTTTTGCCACCCTTGGTGAACGTAACTCAGACATAATTCATATCCCATGTAGTGTTCCACAAGGTTTGATGTTGGGTCCGGTACTGTTCAGTTAATAAGTCAGAAGTTTACATACACTTAGGTTGGAGTCATTAAAACTCGTTTTTCACTCCACAAATTTCTTGTTAACAAAATATAGTTTTGGCAAGTCGGTTAGGATATCTACTTTGTGCACGACACAAGTCATTTTTCCAACAATTGTTTACAGACAGATTATTTCACTTATGATTCACTGTATCACAATTCCAGTGAGTCAGAAGTTTACATACACTAAGTTGAATGTGCCTTTAAACAGCTTGGAAAATTCCAGAAAATTCCATCATGGCTTTAGAAGCTTCTGGTAGGCTATTTGACCTAATTTGAGTCAATTGGAGCTGTACATGTGGATGTTTTATTTCAAGTCCTACCTTCAAACTCAGTGCCTTTTTGCTTGACATCATGGGAAAATCAAAAGATATCAGCCAAGACCTCAGAAAAACATTGTAGACCTCCACAAGTCTGGTACATCCTTGGTAGCAATTTCCAAACACCTGGAGGTACCACGTTCATCTGTACAAACAATAGTACGCAAGTATAAACACAATGGGACCACGCAGCCGCCATACAGCTCAGGAAGGAGACGCGTTCTGTCTCCTAGAGATGAACGTACTTTGGTGTCGAAAAGTGCAAATAAATCCAAGAACAACAGCAAAGGACCTTGTGACGTGGCTGGAGGAAACAGGTACAAAAGTATCTATATCCACAGTAAAACGAGTCCTATATCAACATAACCTGAAAGGCTGCTCATCAAGGAAGAAGCCACTTCTCCAAAACCGCCATAAAAAAGCTAGACAACCATTTGCAACTGCACATGGGGACAAATATCGTACTTTTTGGAGAATTGTCCTCTGGTCTGATGAAACATTAATAGAACTGTTTGGCCATAAGAACAGCATCCCAACCGTGAAGCACGGGGGTGGCAGCATCATGTTGTGGGGGTGCTTTGCTGCAGGAGGACTGGTGCACTTCACAAAATAGATGGCATGATGAGGCAGGAAAATTAAGTGGATATATTGAAGCAACATTTCAAGACATCAGTCAGGAAGTTAAAGCTTGGTCGCAAATGCGTCTTCCAAATGGACAATGACCCCAAGCATACTTCCAAAGTTGTAGCAAAATGGCTTAAGGACAACAAAGTCAAGGTATTGGAGTGGCCATCACAAAGCCCTGACCTCAATCCTATAGAAAATTTGTGGGCAGAACTGAAACTGTGTCTCCTGACCCCTCCTGTCTCAGCCTCCAGTATTTATGCTGCAGTAGTTTATGTGTCGGGGGGCTGGGGTCAGTTTGTTATATCTGGAGTACTTCTCATGTCCCATTCGGTGTCCTGTGTGAATCTAAGTGTGCGTTCTCTAATTCTCTCCTTCTCTCTTTCTTTCTCTCTCTCGGAGGACCTGAGCCCTAGGACCATGCCCCAGGACTACCTGACATGATGACTCCTTGCTGTCCCCAGTCCACCTGGCCATGCTGCTGTTCCAGTTTCAACTGACCTGAGCCCTAGGACCATGCCCCAGGACTACCTGACATGATGACTCCTTGCTGTCCCCAGTCCACCTGGCCATGCTGCTGCTCCAGTTTCAACTTCCACCTGACTGTGCTGCTGCTCCAGTTTCAACTGTTCTGCCTTATTATTATTTGACCATGCTGGTCATTCATGAACATTTGAACATCTTGGCCATGTTCTGTTATAATCTCCACCCGGCACAGCCAGAAGAGGACTGGCCACCCCACATAGCCTGGTTCCTCTCTAGGTTTTTTCCTAGGTTTTGGCCTTTCTAGGGAGTTTTTCCTAGCCACCGTGCTTCTACACCTGCATTGCTTGCTGTTTGGGGTTTTAGGCTAGGTTTCTGTACAGCACTTTGAGATATCAGCTGATGTACGAAGGGCTATATAAATAAATTTGATTTGATTTGATTTGAAAACGCGTGTGCGAGCAAGGAGGCCTACAAACCTGACTCAGATACACCAGCTCTGTCAGGAGGAATGGGCCAAAATTCACCCAACTTATTGTGGGAAGCTTGTGGAAGGCTACCCAAAACGTTTGACCCAAGTGAAACAATTTAAAGGCAATGCTACCAAATACTAATTGATTGTATGTAAACTTCTTACCCACTGGGAATGTGATGAATGAAATAAAAGCTGAAATAAATAATTCTCTCTACTATTATTCTGACATTTCACATTCTTAAAATAAAGTGGTGATCCTAACTGACCTAAGACAGGGAATTTTTACTAGGATTAAATGTCAGGAATTGTGAAAAACTAAGCTGATTTTTTTTGGGCTAAGGTGTATGTAAACTTCCGACTTCAACCGTATATATTACCCGTTGACAGCGATATCAGAAAGCACAGAATTGATTTTCACTGCTACGCAGACGATGCACAACTTTACATTTCTGTGTCACCAGAGGATTTTAGCTCCACGGATAAATTATTAGACTGTATTAGTGATTTTAAATATTTGAATGGTTTACAATTTCCTCCAGCTAAATCAAGACAAGACCGAGGTACATATTGTTGGAGCCTTAACACAGAGAGAGAATCTGGCCGCACATTTGAATTCACATGCAATAAAGATAAAACACCAGGTAAAAAACCTTGGTGTTATTTTAGATTATGAACTTAATTGTCGAATCAAACATTAGGATTGTGAACAAAATAGGTTTTTTTACCACCTGGAAAATTGCCAAGTTGTGGCCGTTTCTCTCTCTGGCTGATACAGAGTGACTCATCCATGCTTTTATTACAAGCAGGTTTAACTTCTGTAATGCTCTCCTGTCTGGTCTACCCAAGAAAGCCATTGGTCAACTGCAAAACATACAGAATGCTGCAGCACGGGTACTGACCAAGACCAGACGGAGAGCACACATTACACCGGTTTTAAGGTCTCTGCACTGGCTGCCTGGGAGTTTTAGAATTAATGTTAAGATTCTTCTATTGGTTTTTAAATCAACCCATGATTGTTCACCCCAATACATGTCAAACATGCTTTTACCTTATGTACCCAGTAGGTCCCTTAGGTCCTCTGGCACTGACCTTTGAACTATCCCAAAGCCTAGGACCAAGAGGCATGGAGAGGCAGCCTTTAGTTATTACTGTTTGCTCCCATCCTCTGGAATAGCCTGCCATAGAACCTGATGGGAGTGGAAACTGTGGACATTTTTAAAAGAGATCTAAAAAACACCCCTTTTAAGCTTTGCTTTTCCTTAGGGGGCTTTTTAGTTGTTCAGTTTTTTATTGTTATTCTTAGTTTAAAAAAAAAATCCTCTTCATGTTTGTTGTGTAGTAAATATTTACGTTTCTTATTTAAAAATGTTTTTCCTGTGAAGCGCGTTGCATTCCATGCCTGAAATGTGCTGTAGAAATAAAAGCTTGAGTTGATTTGGGTGAGAGAGAGAGAGTGAGAAAAAGTGAGGGAAGGGAAGGCATGATGGACAAAGATAAGAAATGAATGACCATTACTGTAAAAAAAAAAAAAAGGCCCCTTTGAAAAAAAGAGCCAAAGGGCTTCTCATTAGCATAAACAGTGACTGTATTCATGTCACCATCTCATTACATATGAAAATGGGTCGAGTGACATTATTCAACTGATCAGACTCATTAACCTTTTAACTACGCAATCCTTTTGGTTTGAGGAGCAGGGAGGGGAAGGTAGCGGTGAAACCTCATTAACACACACAGTACAGCCTACAAACCACAGAGACCCCAAGATTTTCATCATCCCACGTACATCTCACAGACAGTATAATGATAGTAAAGCCCATACTAATGTAACGCTGTCTGGTATCACCTCTATGCTAATGCCTGACCCTAACCTGGTGTAATTAAGACCTGCCTCAGATATTCCTCCTCCCTCCTCACCCCTCATAGACAATCACCCACAGCAGCAGGCTCATAATATGCTCAGACAGAAAGGCTGCTGACCAAGACATACTGTGCATTATCTATGCATCCACGGAAGAAGAAAAACAACAGCTTATTGCTAATAAAAATCACGTTGGAGACACACACGCACACGCACACACACACACACACACACACACACACACACACACACACACACACACACACACACACAAGCAAACACTGTTTTACATTCAATTATTGCCGTGTCTGTGCAATCTAAAATTGCTTCGAGAGAACACA
>NC_088406.1:40814582-40819582 GCF_034236695.1 Oncorhynchus nerka
TGCTGCTCCAATCAGAACAGAAGACAGCAGCGCGTCGTGGCCACAGCCCGAGAGATCATCCACCACCGCCAGAGAGAGGACCCCTTAGGTATGAAAACTTGAGAGGTGGCCAACAAACTGCCAGACAGATCAATCATTCCATCCCCTGGGGGAGATGACCCCTAACAGGAGACGGAGGGTGAGGTGGCCAAGATGCTGCCTGACTGATACAGGACACACAGAGAGGTGGCAAAAACACTGTCTGACCCATCACTCATCCTCAAGCCACAGAAGAGGGTACACACACATATGAAGGCATGTACACACACTCAGAGAGCTAAATGACTCTGGGCCCCTGTAGGACATGAGGCCACTGGAAAATTCAATTATTTACTAATTTATTGACTAATCAAACTGTCATTATTGTGCATAATGACATGTGTGTGTGGACAGAATGGCTGGCTGGAGCACCCAGTGATTTGCCATTGATATGTTCATATTTAAATGACTCTGTTTTGCACGTGACGGCAGGGTAGCCTAGTGGTTAGAGCGTTGGACTAGTTGGACTAGTAACCGAAAGGTTGCAAGTTCAAATCCCCGAGCTGACAAGGTACAAATCTGTCGTTCTGCCCCTGAACAGGCAATTAACCCACTGTTCCTAGGCCGTCATTGAAAATAAGAATTTGTTCTTAACTGACTTGCCTGGTAAAATAAAGGTAAAATAAAAAACATATTTAAATTACTCTGATTTGCACGTGACGTGTACATATTTAAATGACTCTGATTTGCACGTGACGTGTACATATTTAAATGACTCTGATTTCCGTGTGATGTGTACATATTTAAATGACTCTGATTTCCGTGTGATGTGTACACATTTAAATGGTTGTGATGGCCTATCCATCCTCGGCTGCCAAGAGGAGCATCTGTCTCCTACTCTTCTCCCCCTTTCCCTCCCTCTCTCCTTGTACTCCCTCATCTCTTTTCCCTCCTCTTCTTTATCCTTTCATTTCCCCCCTCCTCCCATTCCTAGCCCCTTTAATGTGTGTAATGCGTGATCCTTATCCTTTTAAAAATCACCCGTTCCAGGGAGGCCAATTCCCTCATCCCTTCTATCTTTTTTTAATAGGGGAAATGGAGGGAGAGAGCGAGGGAATACAGCTCAATAACAGAGCATGGCATTATGACTCCCCGTTCCCCACCCACACACGGATTAACAGAGGGGAGAAAACCTGCTTTAGCATTGTAACCTGAAAATACTCTCCTCGTATAGAAAGGCATTTAGGAGCAATAAACAGCAATAAGACACGATCACATTCAGTGACGGGATAAATGAAAGCCATTCATCCTGGTGACAGAACGCTTTCACTTGACTGCTGCTTTTCCAATAGCCGGCGAGCAGAAACACGTTGGTTTGCCTCGCCAACGCCAGCCATGCTTCTGTGTGGTTTAGAATTGGGGATCCAGTATAAACAAGACTTAGCTGTCAATCATTATGAGGTTGTTTCTTGGGAGCGATTGTGGGTTAACTTGAAATTCCATGTTTTCCAGACACAGAACTATTTCTCGGTTTTATCCCAGTTCCTCTCATATGGAACAATCCCCTGGGCAGACAGGTGTGTGTTTGACCCGGTGGGTCTGTCTGTCTCTGATAAGGAATGAGAGTGACATTCCACTGTTCAATCAAAAGCTGTATGTGGAAGTCTCCAGGGGAAGATAGGGAGGGAGGGAGAGAGGACGGGTGTAAGGGAGGGAGATAAAAGAAAAGCTGAGGTAAGGAGTGAGAGAGGAGATGCACGGTGCACCCCCTGTGGTAATGGCCCTGCCCTGACACAGACAGGAGTGAGAGAGGAGATGCAAGGTGCACCCCCTGTGGTAATGGCCCTGCCCTGACACAGACAGGAGTGAGAGAGGAGATGCAAGGTGCACCCCCTGTGGTAATGGCCCTGCCCTGACACACACAGAAGTGAGAGAGGAGATGCAAGGTGCACCCCCTGTGGTAATGGCCCTGCCCTGACACAGACAGGAGTGAGAGAGGAGATGCAAGGTGCACCCCCTGTGGTAATGTCCCTGCCCTGACACAGACAGAAGTGAGAGAGGAGATGCAAGGTGCACCCCCTGTGGTAATGTCCCTGCCCTGACACAGACAGGAGTGAGAGAGGAGATGCAAGGTGCACCCCCTGTGGTAATGTCCCTGCCCTGACACAGACAGGAGTGAGAGAGGAGATGCAAGGTGCACCCCCTGTGGTAATGTCCCTGCCCTGACACAGACAGGAGTGAGAGAGGAGATGCAAGGTGCACCCCCTGTGGTAATGTCCCTGCCCTGACACAGACAGAAGTGAGAGAGGAGATGCAAGGTGCACCCCCTGTGGTAATGGCCCTGCCCTACACAAACAGCAGTGAGAGAGGATAAAGAAGAAGTAGGAGAGGGAGAAAAGGCAGGGGAGATGGAGAGTGCTACCTCTGTGTTAATAAAGTAGTTCTGCCCTGGCTGGACCTCACTCTCCAGGCTGTGCCAAGCCCAGTGATTTATGGGCTATTTGGAGATAGCTGGGCCATGTACACCATTCCTCACCCAGGCCAAGAACTGAAGAACAGAGGGGAGAGGAGGAGGAGAGGAAAGGAAGGAGGAGGGACGGCGAGAGAGAGGGGGCCAAATTATAGGGGAAGAAAAAAGTATAGGGAGGAGCAGGAGAGGAGAGGAATGAATAAATGGGAGAGGGGAAGAGGAGGAGGATCAGAGATGAGGAGTGTAAGAGAGATGAGAAGATGGAATGAGTGTCTGAAAGGGGGAGGAGGAGGGGTAGAGGAGAGGAGCCTGCACTTTGATCTGGACCAAATATCGTTGGTATTCACCATCAACACCAGAGAATACATTTACCACCCCCCTCTCTCTCAACTCTCTCCTGTTCACTGTACCTCTTTACTCCTCCAGCTCCACTACACAGCTAACAGGTACATTCTTCATCCACACTCCATACAGTATCTCCACAACTCAAAGCCCTACTCCCCTCTGACACTGTTAAATTGCAGCGCTTTGGACAATACATCTGTGAATGTGTGTATACAGTATGTGGTTGTGTGTGTGGGTGTGCGTGTGCGTGTGCGTGTGCGGGTGCGTGTGCGTGCGTGTGTGCGTGTGCGTGTGCGTGGGCGTGTGGGTGTGGGTGTGGGTGTGCGTGTGCGTGTGCGTGTGCGGGTGTGTGTGTGTGTGTGTGTGTGTGTGTGTGTGCGTGTGCGTGTGCGTGTGTGTGTGTGTGTGTGGGTGTGCGGGTGCGTGTGTGTGTGGGTGTGTGTGTGTGGGTGTGTGTAGGGGGGGTGTCCCCGCCAGAAGAACGACTACAGACCTGCAGACCTGCAGACTTACAGACATACAGACCTACAGACATACAGACCTACAGACATACAGACCTACAGACCTACAGACATACAGACCTACAGACATACAGACCTACAGACCTACAGATCTACAGACATACAGACCTACAGACCTACAGACCTACAGACATACAGACCTACAGACATACAGACCTACAAACCTACAGACATACAGACCTACAGACATACAGACCTACAGACATACAGACATACAGACATACAGACCTACAGACCTACAGACATACAGACCTACAGACATACAGACCTACAGACCTACAGATCTACAGACATACAGACCTACAGACCTACAGACCTACAGACATACAGACCTACAGACATACAGACCTACAAACCTACAGACATACAGACATACAGACCTACAGACATACAGACCTACAGACATACAGACCTACAGACCTACAGACCTACAGACATACAGACCTACAGACCTACAGACATACAGACCTACAGATCTACAGACCTACAGACCTACAGACATACAGACCTACAGACCTACAGACCTACAGACCTACAGACCTACAGACCTACCCTGGCCCTTCAAACTAAAAACGAATAAGAGATTCAGGAGTGGAGAAAGGAGACAGAGAGAGATGAACAGTGTTAGAGAGGGAACACTGACCATATGCTGATGATCATGACAGAGAGAGATGAACAGTGTTAGAGAGGGAACACTGACCATATGCTGATGATCATGACAGAGAGAGATGAACAGTGTTAGAGAGGGAACACTGACCATATGCTGATGATCATGACAGAGAGAGAGGGAGGGAGGGAGGGAGGGAGGGAGGGAGGGACCATTATATTTCCTCTGCAGTCTTATCCCAGGTATTCAGCGTAACGACAACCCCATTATTAAGAGTTCATGTGAATGTGAGCAGCAGGAATCTCAACTGCATACTGATCCAGAATCAGTACCATGACCAAACAGCATGACTTAACCTGTGATCATTAAGCATAATGACTCGTGTTGGACTAGCATGTTACTGCCATTCTGTCTGTCTGATGCCTTCACCAACCGGCCCTAGCACAGTAATCACCCTGGCGATTTCCCTAGCTGCACTTGTTTCTGGCGGTCACCATGGCTTTGCACAGCGGTTGTCTCATGGTCTACTTCCTCTCAGAGTCGAACAGGCTCCCCAATTCAGAGAGAACAGCAGACCCCACCTGACCTAAACCTGCAACCCTCCCTCAGTCAGCCCCGCCCCCTCTCTCTTCTTCTCCTCCCCTCCCCTCTCTTCCACTCCTCGCCTCTCCCTCAGTCAGCCCCGCCCCCTCTCTTCTTCTCCTCCCCTCCCCTCTCTTCTTCTCCTCCCCCCCTCCCCTCTCTTCTTCTCCTCCCCTCCCCTCTCTTCTTCTCCTCCCCTCCCCTCTCTTCTTCTCCTCCCCTCCTCTCTCTTCTTCTCCTCCCCTCCCCTCTCTTCCGCTCCTCGCCTCTCCCTCAGTCAGCCCCGCCCCCTCTCTCTTCTTCTCCTCCCCTCCCCTCTCTTCTTCTCCTCCCCTCCTCTCTCTTCTTCTCCTCCCCTCCCCTCTCTTCCGCTCCTCGCCTCTCCCTCAGTCAGCCCCGCCCCCTCTCTCTTCTTCTCCTCCCCTCCCCTCGCTTCTTCTCCTCCCCCCTCCTCTCT
>NC_088406.1:40824582-40832608 GCF_034236695.1 Oncorhynchus nerka
AACAGTGAATACCTTTCTCTTCTCTCCTGTAAGGCAGGGATATCAATAATAAGGCCCTTGGGAAGTGTTTCTGAACTGCAATCCGTCTGCAATTGAACTGCAATTGTGTGTGTGTGTGTGTGTGTGTGTGTGTGTGTGTGTGTGTGTGTGTGTGTGTGTGTGTGTGTGTGTGTGTCAGCACATGAGAGGTAATGATTTCCCCCAACAGAATACCTGATTGGCAGATTTCCCCTGATCACTGAAGTGGGGCATGATTGGACAACAGGAAGTAATTAACTGAGTACAGAGGAAATGTGTGTGTGTGTGTTTATGAGGAGAGTCACAGTCTATCAATGAGAAGTATCACTGCCAGAACCTCTGATGTAACTGTGTGTGTGTCTGCATTCATACAAGTGTGTGCATGTGTGTGTGGCATGTGCATGTGCATGTGTGTGCGAGAGGGTAAGATAGAGCACCAACCCCATTGAGGCTGTGAGGCCTGTGAACTGCTGTGTGTGTTCGTCAGCCGAGAGTTTCTTCTTGAGAAAGATAGCTGCCTGGCCAAGGCCTGATGGGAGGAGGTCCCAGCTCGGTTGGAAAGGATCAGTAGATCTCATCACCACTGACAACACACCCAGCAGCACAACGTGATTCAGATAAAGGAATGACTCTGTATTCTTAGATGTATATATTGTTTATAACGTTTTAATGTCACGTTCACAAGAACAGTGAAATGCCTCTCTTGCAAGCCCCAAACCCAACAATGCAGTAATCAATATCAATGTAGCACAAAAAATAACACAAGGTAGAACAAAAACACACAAGAAATAAAAATAAGAAATAAGAAGAACAGGAGAAAGTAAGTAATCATTCTATCTATATGCAGGATCAGTTCCAGTAGCATATTTACAATGTGCAGGGATACTGGATCGATAGAGGGAGACATGTAGAGGGGTAAGGTGACTAGGCATCAGGATATATGATAAACAGAGTAGCAGCAGCGTATACGATGACTGTATGTGAGTGGGTGGTGTGTGTGTGTGTGTGGAGTCAGTATAAATGTATGTGCTATGTGTGTGTTGGAGTGTCAGTGTGCGTGAGTGTGTGTGTGTGTAGACTCAGTATAAATGTATGTGCTATGTGTGTGTTGGAGTGTCAGTGTGCGTGAGTGTGTATAGAGACGGTGCAAACATAAGAATAAAATACAAAGATCAACTCAGATAGTCCGTGTTGCCATTCTGTTAGCTATTCAGCAGTATTATGGCTTGGGGATAGAAGCTGTTCAGGCGCTGTCGTGCCTTCTTCACGACTGTGCTTGTGTGAGTGAACCATTTGAAGTGATTTGGACACCAAGGAACTTGAATCTCTTGAACCGTTCACTGGGGCCTGTGTAGTATAATTCCACCTCATTCCTATATTGTGCTTTTGCTTGTTTGATGACTCTAGCGAAGTCTTCTTGTACTTGTTCCTGTCCTCAGCCGTAGCCCCCGGGTTGTCTGGGATAGCCCTGTGTGTGGGAGCCCTGTCCTTGAACTTAACGCCAACCCTGTGTTAATCCCGGGCTTTTGATTGGGGAAGCAGCGAACCTTCACTGTGGGGACAACGCCGCCGATGCATTTCCTTATGAAGCCGGTGATGGAGGTGGTTAGCTCAATATTGAAATGTTTGAGTCATTTAGTTTTGTCACAGTGAGTTTTGTAATGATGTGGACATTAGGTAGCGCCTTTCAGTAGCACTTCATTCAGCCTCAGGTAAATGAGGCTCGAACCAAAGGTTTCAGCACAGGTTGATGACAGATTAGAACATATCAGCAAACTGTCTCCAGGCCTGTTACAGCAAACCCCCACCCCCTGCCCCATCTGGGTTCTTAGAACAGCCAATCAGGCCTCTCTGGGCAACAAGGTAATTACAGCGTTCTAATTGGATGCGATTATGCTGGAGAGGAAGGAAGAAAGGAGAGACTAATTGAGGCCTCAGTGAAAGGCAGCTAATTGAATGGTGGAGACCAGCGTATTGCTAGAATGAGATAAAACACGACTCAACATAGATTATGTAATCAAAGAGACCAGGAAGAAGCCTCAGCTACACGTGGGAACCAACCATTCAGACTTCCATTCAGCTCCATTCACTGGGATTTGGCTGCCATTGCAGATAATACTTCTTCAAGAATCGTGTCACTCCTACATCACAGCCATGGGAGTGTGTTTCTAATAGAACAGGTGAGACATCTGTCTAATAGAGGTCAGCGTTGGAGACCATTGCCATCTGTTGGGTCCTCTGTGTTTTCCTGACATTAGACAAAGACCAGAGGTGACCTCACTATGAACGGGAGAGAGTTGCCCTTTCTGTAACCCTCCCCACCAACACAACAACAGAACAACTATTTCCCAATTAACTAGACCAATCCTTTTGATATTAAAGAGGCGAGAGAGAGGGGAGAGCGAGAGGGGAGAGAGAGAGGAGGGACAGAGGAGAGAGAGAGAAGGGAGAGAGGGGAGAGAAAGAGGAGGGAGAGAGGAGAGAGAGAGAAGAGAGAGAGGGGAGAGAGAGAGGAGAGAGAGAGAGGAGGGAGAGAGGAGAGAGAGAGGGAGAGAGAGAGGAGAGAGAGAGAGGAGAGAGAGAGGGGAGAGAGAGAGGGGAGAGAGAGGAGAGAGAGGGAAGAGAGAGGGGAGAGAGAGAGGGAGAGAGAGGGAGAGAGAGAGGAGAGGGAGGGGAGAGAGAGAAGAGAGAGGGGAGAGAGAGGAGAGAGAGAGAAGAGAGAGGGGAGAGAGAGAAGAGAGAGGGAGAGAGAGAAGAGAGAGGGGGAGAGAGGAGAGAGAGGGGAGAGAGAGAAGAGAGAGGGGTGAGAGAGGAGAGGGAGGGGAGAGAGAAGAGAAGAGAGAGGAGAGAGAGAGAAGAGAGAGGGGAGAGAGAGAAGAGAGAGGAGAGAGAGAGGAGAGAGAGAGAGAGGAGAGGGGCAATGACGCCACGCCGTACTCCAGTAACAGTCTGGCAGCCCTGTAAACTCTGTTGCCACGGTGAGAGGAGGAGACATAAAAATAGTGTTTTTCCTGTGAAGATCATAAACAGGCGTTTGATGGTGGAACCAGAGACAGACAGAAAGAGAGAGGCAGAGAGAGCGTGAGAGAGAGTTGTCTGAGATCAACATCACTCAGAAAAAGGGAGGGAGAGAAAGAGTGAGAGACAGCTCTGATGAGTCCAGATGAGTCCATTCCTGGGTGTCCAGGGGGCAAAGTTTAAATGTTGGGTAAAAGGACAAAAGGTCAGACTTATTGATTGACAGCTCAGCTCTGGGGATGCACAGTCATGTTTTTGATGATGCTGTGATTTTTTAGCCTAGATAAGACTGAACAACCAAACAGACTTAGGATGCACATTTCAGCTCTGTCTTAGAGTAATACATCTCTTAGAAACATACTCCAGTGGCTATTTACTCCTAGAGATGCACGCGCACACACACACACACACACACACACACACACACACACACACACACACACACACACACACACACACACACACACACACACACACACACACACACACACACACACACACACACACACACACACACACTATAGCACTATAGAAAGCAGGCAGCAGTCAGTCATATCAGGAAGGTTATGGATCTGTGAGGCTGGTATGTCTGCTAACATCGACACTCAACTGTCAACTTTTTCCTGCTGTGGTGACAGAGGGGTTGCTATCTTTTCCTCTCCCTGATAACATTCTAATGTGTTCTCATTCCATCTCAGACCTCCCTTTGCCACCACTGCCACTCATTTGAACACATCAAGAGCACACAGCAACAGCGAACGCCGCAATCGTCTCAGCATTCGATCTTAACTTAAAGTCCATGTGAGAAAACATATCTATGTTTCGACAGAGGTCATCTTCTTCTCTGAGCTACCTGTGACTTGGTAATGGCTGTGTTAACACTGCAACACTGACTGCATGTCCCTACACCTGAGTGCCTGAAGCACAGTGTGTTTGATTATTATCTTGCTTAATCTAAAATTGCACAGTGAGCAGCCGGGGACTGAAAGGTATAGAAAAAGGGTTTGATAGAAAGTAGCAGCCTATTGACACATATCATCCAACCCAGGCAGTATCAGAGAGGAACAGACCGAGGGCAATAAGAGAGAACTCCATGCATCTTAAATAAGACAACTCAGTCTTATCCCCCTACAAAAATATAAATGTAAATGCATGTAGCTACTGTGTTAAGTAGACCACATAATGTAGCTCCATATAGCCTGGTTTAAACCAACATTAAACCCTCTGCAGAACAGCCTGGATTAAACCAACATTAAACCCTCTGCAGAACAGCCTGGTTTAAACCAACATTAAACCCTCTGCAGAACAGCCTGGTTTAAACCAACATTGAACCCTCTGCAGAACAGCCTGGATTAAACCAACATTAAACCCTCTGCAGAACAGCCTGGTTTAAACCAACATTAAACCCTCTGCAGAACAGCCTGCTTTAAACCAACATTAAACCCTCTGCAGAACAGCCTGGTTTAAACCAACATTAAACCCTCTGCAGAACAGCCTGCTTTAAACCAACATTAAACCCTCTGCAGAACAGCCTGGTTTAAACCAACATTAAACCCTCTGCAGAACAGAGTCATGACTCTTCAACATCACTCAGTCAGCAGCACATCACACACACAGCATGACACCCATCAGACTGTTTTAGGAAAGTGTCTCTCTTTGTGTGTGTGATCTGGTAGATTATGTCACGTAAACGCTTGAGCTCACCTAATCAAACTCTGTAGATGAGGTTAGAAAGGGCCCAGCCAGTACTGAACAGGTGTGTGTGCGTGTTTATGAGAATGAAAGAAAGAAAGCGTAAGTGAGAGAGAGGAACATATCCTCTTTTCTTATTCTCTACCCTGAAAAAGGAGACCATGTGACACACGCAACACTTCCCTCTGAATGACCATAATGAAAACAATGAGGTTTTTCACTATTTTTAGTTTATTACATTTTCTCTGTGTTTGAAAGGCACTACTGACGCAATACTCCCTCACTCCTCGCCAAGTGAGACACACAACCAACATGCAGGCTATTCCATTACCCTCGCACTGAGCTCTCTCCTTCTCCCCCTCACTCCCTCTCCTTCTCTTGTTTGTTCATGTTCTCACTCTCTCTCTCACACTAATCAGGATTGGATGAGTCTGAGTCTTCATCTGCAAACATAAACTGGTCTGTCAACATTTATCATGTTTCTCTCACTTCAACGGTCAGTGCAGGCCAATCCAGTGTTCTTTGCAGGCCCGTCAAGTTCTTCCACACCGATCTCAACAAATCATTTCTGTATAGACCTAGCTTTGTAAACGGGGGCATTGTCATGTTGAAACAGGAAAGGGCTTTCCCTGTTGCCACAAAGTCGTCTAGAATGTCATTGTATGCTGTGGCGTTAAGATTTCTCTTCACTGGAACTAAGGGGCCTAGCCCGAACCATGAAAAACAGGCCCAGAACATTATTCCTCCACCAAACTTTACAGCTGGTACTATGCATTGGGGCAGGTAGCATTCTCCTGGCATCTGCCAAACCCAGATTGGTTGGCTAGATTCTTCAAAGTAGCCACCCTTTGCATTGATGACAGCTTAGCACACTGTTGGCATTCTCTTAGCCAGCTTCACCTGGAATGCTTTTCCAACAGTCTTGAAGGAGTTTCCACATATGCTGAGCACTTGTTGGCTGCTTTTCTTTCACTCTGCGGTCCAACCCATCCCTAACCATTTCAATTGGGTTGAGGTCAGATGATTGTGGAGGCCAGGTCATCTGATGCAGCACTCCATCACTCTCCTTCTTGGTCAAATAGCCCTTACACAGCCTGGAGGTGTGTTGGGTCATTGTTCTGTTGAAAAACAAATGATAAGGTGGTGTATCACTGCAGAATGCTGTGGTAGCCATGCTGGTTAAGTGTGTCTTGAATTGTAAATAAATCACTGACGGTGTCACCAGCAAAGCACGCCCACACCATCACACCTCCTCCTCCATGCTTCACGGTGGAAACCACACAGGCAGAGAACATCCGTTCACCTACTCTGCGTCTCACAAAGATACGGCGGTTAGAACCAAAAATCTCAAATTTGGACTCAACAGACAAAAGGACAGATTTTCACCGGTCTAATGTCCAGTAGTCGTGTTTCTTGGCCCAAGAAATTCTCTTTTTCTTATTGATGTCCTTTAGTAGTGGTTTCTTTGCAGCAATTTGACCACGAAGGCCTGATTCACGCAGTCTCCTCTGAACAGTTGATGTTGAGATGTGTCTGTTACTTGAACTCTGTGAAGCATTTATTTGGGCTGGTAACTCTAATGAACTTATCCTCTGCAGCAGAGGTAACTCTGGGACTTCCTTTCCTGTGGAGGTCCTCATGAGAGCCAGTGTCATCATAGCGCTTGATGGTTTTTGCGTCTGCACTTGAAGAAACTTTCAAAGTTCTTGAAATTTTCAGGATTGACTGACCTTCATGTCTTAAAGTAGTGAGGGATTGTCATTTCTCTTTGCTTATTTGAGCCTTTCTTGACATAATATGGACTTTGTCTTTTACCAAATAGGGCTATCTTCTGTATACCACCCCTACCTTGTCACAACACAACTGATTGGCTCAAACACATTAAGATAGAAAGAAATTACACAAATAAATGTTTAACAAGGCACACCTGTTAATTGAAATGCGTTCCAGTTGACTACCTCAGCTGGTTGAGAGAATGCCAAGTGTGTGCAAAGCTGCCATCAAAGCAAAGGGTGGCTACTTTGAAGAATCTCAAGTATGAAATATATTTGGACTTATTTAACACTTTTTTGGCTACTACATGATTCCATATGTGTTATTTCATAGTTGTGATGTCTTCACTATTATTCTAAATTGTAGAAAATAGTAAAAATAAAGAAAAATCCTTGAATCAGTAGGTGTGCCAAGACTTTGGACTGGTGCTGTATATGTCGATATCTTTGTTAGAAAGAACAGTATATTTCCCTTGACGTAGTGATGATGAATGTAAAAAGTTGCTCAGCTTCTCCTCTAAATGTTTTTAGGAAGTCCTAGATTGAACTCCCCCAGTCGTAATGAACATAATGTGACTCTAGCTGCTGTCGTCTACAGGGCTGTTGCTGGATGGAGGACTACTTAGGGACAGAGGGTAAGAATGTTGTTTATGACGTGCATGACTCCGGGCCTACTCCTGCAGGTTCTGTCCTAATTGTCTTGGCACTGTCTCGGTGGTGTAGCCTACAGCACTTATACACACCAACACTGTACATGCATACACACACACACACACACACACACACACACACACACACACACACACACACACACACACACACACACACACACACACACACACACACACACACACACACACACACACACACACACACACACACACACACACACACACACACACACACACACACTGTAGAGACCATGGAGAATCACACAGAGACGGTCATGAACTGGGGATGAACCACTGAACTCCCCATCCACTGGCAAATAATGAGGTAGTGAAAGCCCAATGTGGGAGAGCCTAGGAGCGTGTGGATATGTGTTTTAGTGGGAAATTGTGTATTTATGTGTGTGTGTGTCAAAGTGTGTAAGAGGAATACTAAGATTGAGAGAGACAGTGAAAGTGAAAGAGACACAGAGAAAGAGAAGCATAGCGAGAGAGAGAGAGAGAGAGAGAGAGAGAGAGAGAGAGAGAGAGAGAGAAAGAGAGACAGAGAGAGAGAGAGTGAAAGAGAGAGAGAGAGAGTGAAAGAGAAAGAGAGGGAGACAGACAGAGAGAGAGAGAGTGAAAGAGAGAGAGAGTTGAGAGAGAAAACACCTTATTTACCCTGTCATTATCATCCTATTGAAGCATGGAGATGACACACACAGAGATCCACATGAAGCCAATACTGTCTGGAACTAACCTCTAAATGGTACATCAATCCTGAAAGTGTCTGACTCATGGTGATTGGTTAATGGCCATAGTGGGTTTCCATGGCGACACCTGAAGCCTCACTCTGGTCCTACAGTGCCCTTCTCTCTC
>NC_088406.1:42253108-42273108 GCF_034236695.1 Oncorhynchus nerka
TTGTTGTAACATTAACATTTTGTGCTTTGTGCATGTGCGCATGCCTATGTTTAAATGTGGTAACATGTAGGCCTATTGGGTCCTGTGGGTGCAGGGGGACAGTCCCCCTCATCCATCAACGCCCCCGTCTGCACCAGTCGCCCGTCCACTTTCCTCACTCACTGTGTCAGAGAAGGGGGTCTCTCTAAACCCCTCCAGGTCTCTGATGTAAATGACACTGTGACCATGCCACTATGCTGTAAACAGTTAGGCCTAGTTACTAGGTTAGTGGTTTGTTTATGTGTTGTTGTCAGGGCGATGAAGGATGGCCCTGTCAGTGGGCTTCAGGAGCCCCTCGTCCCCCGGGTTGGTCCCTGGGGGCCCGGCTCAGTGGGTAGCCCTAGGGACCCGTGTCACAACATCCCCTCCTCTCACTCTATCTACACTGCAGAGTCTGGCATCTCCAATCACTGTTTAAAGAAAGACAAATAAACCTATACGTTTGTGAATGTGTGTTTGTACGGCTTGTTATATAGTGAAGTGGAAGCTAAAAATGTGTGTATTTGTAAAATCAAGTGATGTGCTCTGTGTGTGTGCGTGTGTGTGTGTGTGTACGCGGCACTGTGCTGTGATGGGTGAGGCGGGAGGGAGGAGGGTGGGTCTATGGCACGGCGACCCAGAGTGTGGGAACACCAAGGGAGGAGGCTGGGGGGATGGAGGAGGAGGCCCCATGTCAAGCCTGGGAACCAGTGTGTTTACCGCAGGGAAACCGTACCAACACAGAACAATGAGCTAACCTTACCCCCTTCTAAATAAAAAAAAAGTGATTTCTGCTTTCTTCCCAAAGGTCAGTGAGTTAGAGATAGGGAGGTTAACACAAAAGGCTACAGTCTGCCCGGCGACTACAGTCTGGGCCACTCGGGTGCCAAGGCTGAGGTCATTATCAACAGCAGGCCCAAGCTAAGCATATTTTTATAGATGCGTGTGTGCGTGTGTGTGTGTTAGAGAGAGAGAAAGAGAGGAAGATACAGAGAGAGTGAAAGAGAGGGAGATAAAGAAACATAAAAAAACATGTCCTCTTATGTACGAAAAGCATGTGCCGTGTGTTTATGTGCACAGTTTTTCCAATAGATTCCATTCCTGTTTGTTCCAACCGTTCCCCAAACATATGATTGATTTGTGTGTCTGAGTGCAGTAGTTATTGTGTGGACACATTGCTGATGGTGCAGTCTCTTTCCCCTCAATGAATGAGGCAATATGATTGGTTGGTATGTGTGGAGAAACGACGTCCCTTAGCTAATTAAAGGGCTTCAATCATGTAGCTGCTCCAATCCATTACCTGGAGCAGGTATCAGCTCGCCTGGATCCCAGATCTGTTTGTGCCGCCTTGCTTACTATTTTGTAAAGGTGTACTGCATTGTTGGCAGGTCTGGGGAGCTTGTAGCATTGCACGTGGGTTAAATAAAGGGTCTTCCATCTATTTTATGGCAATGACACCTTTTATACCTGCTGTAAAGGTGTACTGCATTGCAGGAGCTAGTGTGATTTCGCTGCACCTTTTATACCTGCTGTAAACGGCACGTGTGACGAATACATTTGCCATAAGTATATAGAACATTTGGAAAGTATTCAGACCCCTTCACCTTTTCCACATTTTGTTATGCTACAGCCTTGTTTTAAAATGGATTAGATAGTTGTTTTTCCTCATCAATCTACACACAATTCCCATAGTGACAAAGCAAAAACAGGTTTTTAGAAATGTTTGCCAATGTATTAAAAATATCACATTTACATAAATATTCAGACCCTTTACTCAGTACTTTGTTGAAGCACCTTTGACAGCGATTACAGCCTCGAATATGACTCTACAAGCTTGGCACACCTGTATTTGTGCTGTTTCTCCTATTCTTCTCTGCAGATCCTCTCAAGCGCTGTCAGGTTGGATGGGGAGCGTCTCTTCACCGTTCATATTTCCCACGATCCTGGCTAGTCACCAGTCCCCGCTGCTGAAAAACATGGTATTGGCCAGGTGATGAGCGGTGCCTGGTTTCCTCCAGACGTTACGCTTGACATTCAGGCCAAAGAGTTTAATCTTGGTTTCATCAGACCAGAGAATCTTGTTTCTCATGGTCTGAGAGTCTTTAGGTGCCTTTTGGCAAACTCCAAGTGGGCTTTCATGTGGCTTTTACTGAGAAATGGCTTCTGTCTGGCAACTCTACCATAAAGGGCTGATTGGTGGAGTGCTGCAGAGATGGTTGTCCTTCTGGTAGGTTCTCCCATCTCCACAGAGGAACTCTGGAGCTCTGTCAGAGTCACCATCAGGTTCTTGGTCACCTAGAGCTCTGTCAGAGTCACCATCAGGTTCTTGGTCACCTCCCTGACCAAGGCCCTTCTCCCCTGTTTGCTCAGTTTGTCCGGGCAGCCAGCTCTAGGAAGAGTCTTGGTGGTTTCAAACTTCTTCCATTTAAGAATGATGGACGCCACTGTTCTTGGGGACCTTCAATGCTGCAGAAATGTTTTGGTACCCTTCCCCACATCTGTGCCTCGACACAATCCTGTCTCAGAGCTCTACACACAATTCCTTCGACCTCATGGTTTGAATTTTGTTCTGACATGCACTGTCAACTGTAGGACCTTATATAGACAGGTTTGTGCCTTTCCAAATCATGTCCAATCAATTGAATTTACCACAGGTGGACTCCAATCAAGTTGTAGTAAAATCTCAAGGAGGATCAATGGAAACAGGATGCACCTGAGCTCAATTTAGTCTCATAGCAACGGGTCTGAATGCTTACAAAAATAAGGTACTTCTGTTTTGTTTTTTTGTCTCTCAAAAATGTCTAAAAAACATTTTTTGCTTTGTCATTATTGTGTGTAGATTGTTGAGGAAAAAAGTTTATTTAATCCGTTTTAGAATAAGGCTGTAACGTGACAAAAAAAGTAGAAAAAGGGAAGGGGTCTGAATATCCGAATACACTGTATGTGAGCTTGTTCATGTGTGGACAACAAGTGAGTGAACTCTTTCACTCCCTCTACAGTACAGTAGGCTACATCCCACATATATATAGGGTTTGGCTGGTGTGCTAAGGTGTGTACGGCCAGACAGTGTGTATGATGTGGGTGTGCATGTGTACAACATTGTGTGTGCTTTCATATGCCTCCGTTTGTCTGCGTTTTTGTTATGTTGTTCTTAATAATGTCTCTGGGAGTGCTGCCAGGCAGAGCGGGTCCTTTCTTTCTCATACCGGACTGGATCGCAGCCACAAACAGGAATTATCCAACAATCGCTTTGTGAGAATGCAGATAACAGTGTTCCAGTGCAGTGGGATCTCCCGACAGCCGGGGACGGATTTGAGGGCGGGTATTGGGGAGCGCTCCAGGGCTGCAGCTGGAGGCACTCGATTATGATTAACTCAGGGGAGGAAAGAATGAGGGAGAAAAAGAGATCAGGTCATGCCCATCTATAGCTGAGATGGAATGGTGAGAGGGAGGATGGGGGGGGCTGTAGTGTACACCTTTCTTCTAAGCCACACCAAGCCCCCACTATCCAGGCTGGAACCTCATTAACCGGTGATCTCTGACCCCTCAGGGCAGGAGAGATGAGGGGGGGGGGAGACGTGATCAAAGCCACGGGTCGTTTTTGATGGAAGCTTTACCTGATTGTTGCCGAGAGCCTCTGTCTTGTCAGTGTTGGAATGGCGATATGTTGATGAATGCTACAGATTTTTTGTGACGTGAAGAACTTCCACATGGTAGTCTGGCACCCCTCGGCGCCCTCAGGTGTGAGGGATGGGAACATGTAGTCCCCCTGTCCTCTGAGATGTGTCTGCATCATTTCCTCCTGTGTATGTGTGTGTGTTGACGGTCGGCCAGGGTCGCAGTGGGGGAAAGAATGTGCTGGTTGAAAGGAATGCGGGGCTGGCTGATTAGCGCTGTGTCTGTACCTGGCGGTTTACTGGACATCCCGCGGCAATGCAGCAATGTGATTGGGATGATGAGACCGAGGAAAAACTTTGGAGAACAATAGAGACAGTGGATATTCCTTTCCGAGGCGCATTCCAGCCAGTCGCGTGGCCATTGGCCCCCGCTCGGCGCTTTGATGAGCCTCTCTCTGAGCTTCCTGGGATTGTCGCCCGTCCACAAACACAAAAACAAAGCCAGCGGTAGAGCGAACCTACCCGTCCTCTTCAGGATGTCCTGTTTTGATTAACGTTAGCATCCCTCCCGGCCCTGTGGCAATATTATTCTAATACTGCTTGGAAAGCTGCAGCTAACTGACACAGACACTGTTTTCCACACAGTGAACTCTAAGGTCAGATCGTTGACAATGAGCTGGGAAGAAAAGGTGTGCTCTTTTAAGAGGTCTGTCTTTAAAGGGGATGTCATGTGACGTGAGTGGAGAAGCTCGGTGCTGAGGCTACAGATTCACTTGCTCTCATGGTCTCACACCAGAATTAGGCGTTCAGCCATGTGTCTCAAACTTCACATTTCGAAGTTCTTGCAAACGTAAAATTGCAAAGTTTTATAACCTTAAAATTTGGGCATCAACTCCGAATTTCAAAATCTTAAGGTTGAGCATTAACTTTGAATGTTTAAGATAAGGGTTTAGGTTTGAGATAGGCTTAAAACAAAAATAACTTCCTGCTGCTTGATGAGAACTTGCAACCTTTGGAATTAGAGGCACATGCTTATGCCCATCCACCATTCCTGTCCACAACACTTTAGCAGAACGGAAACCTACTTGAAAGTAACTGCGCTCACTGTTGCCCCTAATGGCCGATTTCTTCATCATCTCCCGACGTCCTCAGGCATGGATGGACGTTGAAAACGGTCTAATATCATGGGTGACCTGGCTGTACAGATTGGGGAACAGTTGCAGCTTTGGGTCGAGTAGAGAGGGATTGTGGACTACAGTTCTGGAGCAGACACACAGGCCCAACTCCCTTTCTCTTTCTCCTCTTCCTCCCTGTTTAAACTCTGATTCTAACCGACACAAGCCAGTCAACACTTTTTCTCTCTCTCTCTCTCTCTCTCTCTCTCTCTCTCTCTCTCTCTCTCCCCATCCTCTATCCCCCCGTCTCTCTCGGAATCAGAGAGCAGTGAAGTGGTGAGGTAGTGTGTTTCTTCTTTGCTTGGGGGCCCAGTTTGACAGGAGGGCACCACTTGTTCACCCCAGTGTCCACAGAACCAGGAGACAGTGGGCCCGTAGGGGCCTCTGGAGGCCCCAGGCCTGGATGTCGCTGTCAGGGCCCAGGCTGGGCCAGGACCCCCTGTATTCACCGGTTCACTGGAGAAGCTAATCGATTTTATCTCTGGCTCACACACCCAACCCAAACCCTTACACCAGGGACAATCACATGTTTCTTTCTGCTCAGAAGACTATTATTCTTCAAAAGCCTGCACTCGTTCTCAGCCTCTTTCTCTGTCTCTCTCTGTCTCTCTCTGTCTTTCTCTGTCTCTCTCTCTCTCTCTCTGTCTCTCTCTCTCTCTCTCTCTCTCTCTCTCTCTCTCTCCCCTCCCTGTCTCTTTCTCCTCCTCTGTCTCTCTGTCTCCCCTACTCAAGGGCCAGTTTAAATTTAACCCTGTCCCGCTTCAGTCTGGGCCCTGGCCCCTAAGGGATGCTGGCAGGGAGTAGGAGACCTTGTTTTCTTGCCCGTTCCCGTGGATGAGGCGTCTGAATGGGGGAGCGGAGGCTTTGGGAATGGCCTGGAAACTTCCCATTCATCAGTGTAAAGAGATACTGCGCTGACAGTTAGCAAACTGCCAGCCAAGCACAACACGGGGCCGCCGCGTGGGCCCTGAGCGCTCAACTCAAACCAGCCCACAGACTGGAGGCTGGCCTAGCCTAGCTGCTCATCCCACCACTGTCCCAAGGCAACACACATATGCAGGCATGCACACTCACACACAGGCAAGCTCATACACTTTTCTCTCTTTCTGTACATTCTTACTCGTTTTTTCTCTACAATATCGCAAATCAAATCAAATGTATTTATATAGCCCATCGTACATCAGCTGATATCTCAAAGTGCTGTGCAGAAACCCAGCCTAAAACCCCAAACAGCAAGCAATGCAGATGTAGCAGCACGGTGGCTAGGAAAAACCCCCTAGAAAGGCCAAAACCTAGGAAGGAACCTAGAGAGGAACCAGGCTATGAGGGGTGGCCAGTCCTCTTCTGGCTGTGCCGGGTGGAGATTATAACAGAACATGGCCAAGATGTTCAAATGTTCATAAATGACCAGCATGGTCAAATAATAATAATCCCAGTAGTTGTCGAGGGTGCAGCAAGTCGTCAGTTGGCTTTTCATGTCAGTTGGCTTTTCATAGCCGATCATTAAGAGTATCTCTACCACTCCTGCTGTCTCTAGAGAGTTGAAAACAGCAGGTCTGGGACAGGTAGCACGTCCGGTGAACAGGTCAGGGTTCCATAGCCGCAGGCAGAACAGTTGAAACTGGAGCAGCAGCACGGCCAGGTGGACTGGGGACAGCAAGGAGTCATCATGCCAGGTAGTCCTGAGGCATGGTCCCAGGGCTCAGGTCCTCCAAGAGAGAGAAAGAAAGAGAGAAAGAGAGAATTAGAGAGAGCATACTTAAATTCACACAGGACACCGGTTAAGACAGAAGTACTCTAGATATAACAAACTGACCCTAGCCCCCCAACACAAACTACTGCAGCATAAATACTGGAGGCTGAGACAGGAGTGGTCAGGAGACACTGTGGCCCCATCCGATGATACACCCGGACAGGGCCAAACAGGAAGGATATAACCTTAATATCTCACCAGCTCGCTACTCCCCTTTCTACTCACAATTTCCAGCTCTACTTGTTCTCCCTCCCTCCATTTCCTCCCTCTCTCCCTGACTGAGGGTCGCAGTGGGGAGGATTGCCGTAGGCCTGGGTCGGGTTGGGTGGGGGTGGGAGGGAGGGAGGGATGGATGGATGGAGGCAGTAATAATGGGGTTGTTGGGGTGACGGCCTGGCATGGCTCATCACACACCTACGGTTTGGCAGGGTAAGTCGGGGTTGGGCCCGAGCATGGCAGGGCTAGGCAGGGCATGCTTTAGCAGTCCAGGTTTAAGCATAGCAGGAATGGGCAGTGCAGGGCTGGACAGGGCGGAGTGCTGCAGGTGGGGTGTCTGCCCACGGACCCTCTGCCCGCCCATCAATTGCCGACAGCTGACAGTTTAATCTGTGCGACCGGGCATGTCATTACTGAGCATGTGGGCAGCCAATCGCATCAGCGATCAATGACAAAGGCTGCTGCGGGTACCAGGAAGAAAGGGTGGGAGGGAGAGAGGGAGGAGAGAGCAGGAGAGAAGAGGTAGTTATGGAACTGAAGGTCAGTTCTGGGGAGGCTGTCAGGCACTGAGAGATGGAGGTACTCCTTGGAAGCTGTGCTCTGAGAAATATGCCCCCCCCAGACACACACACACACACACACTGTTGTGCACAATGAAATACTGCCCACCCTCACACACATATACACACCACACAGACACATTCACACTCTAGTTTGATTGAGAACCCTATTGGAGAATTTAATGCTGGCATTGTTTTTTAAATTCCATGTACAAGGCTTTGGCAGTGGGGAAGGCGGCTTTGGTGGGCAGTGGGGAAAAACGCAGCCGTGAAAATAATCACCACTTATGAATAAAAAGTCTGTTTATGAAAACGCCACAGCTCCCAGGATGCCGTGCACCCTAGTGCCCTACAGGTTACCACGGGAACGGACGCGGTGAGGTCCAGCCATGTTGACAAAGCCCCCAGAAATAAAACACAGACTCGCTAACAGAAGGAATTCCACAAGCTTTACGACTGTTTCATTATCCAATTAATGTCATTTTCACCTCTTCCCCCACTTGTCGTGTTTTCCTAAAGTTTTTGGAACGTTGGCGAACAATTTGATGGCCGTGCGACAGTTTTGGCTCTAGCCGGAGATAAAACAACAGTGCTTTTCCCTGGGGGCGATATCCCAGCAGAACACGTTGATTTATCCTGCTGCTATCTCTCAGCACATCCACTAGGTCCCGTCTCTATTTGTCTCCCTCCTCTATATCCCCAGCTGCCCCAACATGAACGCCACCGACTGATGATGACTCATGACGTTATGTCCGACCCCTGACCCCTTTGATGTGGACGTCGATTAAGGCAGCCCCCCAAACCTCTCTGATTCAGAGGGGTTGGGTTAAATGCGGCAGACACATTTGGGTTGAATGCATTCAGTTGTACAACTGACTAGATATCCCCCTTTCCCTTCCCTCCCATCCCCCTATACAGTCTTTATGGATCTGTCTCTCTGGCACCCTTGGTGCCAAGTTGGCCTTATGTCTGTCTGTCCCTCAGGACCGGTCCTCCACCTTCTCTCCGTCTCTCTAAAGCTTCACAGCCCAGTTCATCCCAGACACCTCTGCTTCAGCTGCTTGTTTTTAAAGGAACCACGTTAAAGCTCCTCTCACCTCCCATCAGCCGACCTTTAACCTAGTTCAGCTATATGCATTTTAAGATTTTTGTTTTGTCAGCAATTAAAATTGATCTGCTGTAATGCTAGTAGTCAAACCAACAGCTTTAGCCTGGCTGTGTGCCAGTATCATACTGCCAAGTTAACCTCCGCCCTCTCACAGAACTAACACACTGGTACTGCCCACCTCATCCATGTTTGGGAGAATGACATGCTAACATCGACATTTTGTATTTCTGACTGCCAGGTATGTTGACTGATGAGTTTACAGACTGAATTTCCCCCCACTTCCACCCTTGCATACAACACTTGTAATTGCTCAGTGCACAGAGGCACACCGGTGTGTGAAAGGCAGGAGTAACAACGGCCCGATTAGATTTTCTGCACGTCTTCCTTTTTTATTTGATGTTTCTGTGCTAATCCAATCTTGTACCGGGGTTATTCCGCCCGGATACAGGTGTTCGCATTCCATCGTCCCGCCAATAAAATCTAATTCCTTGGTTGTGATTTGATCAGTCTCGGGAAGGCATGTAAACCTTCCAGACAAAGACTTAAATGTTTAAAGAGGCGAGGGGTGCGTCTGCGGGGGCGAGGGGTGGGGGTTGGGGGATTCTATTACAGGTGTCCCCTGTTCCGTTGAGGGCCTTCTGGCTCTAATGAAATGCTCTGCTGCTGCTAATGTAATTGTCATTACCTTTGGGCATGCAGCCCTGCGGACGGTGGCCCTGTGGGGACACATAGGACTGATACAGTGGGGAGAAGTAGCCAGCGGATAGCTTGGGTGGAAGGCTACATGGGGATCATGCTCAGTGGGTGCAGACCTGTAAGGCCATGAGGCTCCTGGGCTTCAGGGCCCCTGGGGGCACCCTGCTCTGATAGCTATCACATGTTCAGACTGCCCCCACCCCCCCACACCCACTGTGATCAAGACCAGCTATATGATTTATGTCGGTTGTCCTGCGATCCTTCAAGATGTGTCAGTCTGCCATGTATTGATTCTGTGGAACCGGACACAAACTACACGTGACTTTCACTGTGTCTCCTCTCCCTACATGTGTAGGAGTGGGTTGGCTAGGCTAGGGGGTCATCAGGAACGCAATTTAAATGTCTATATAAAACGAGCAGTCTCGACTGCTTAATTGTGTTTGTGTGTCCAGAGACAGGATGTCTGTCTGTCAGTCTGTCTGTGGGGTTCTCACCTCACTGCTGGCGCCACTGGCTGTGGCAGGAGGTCACGACCTTATGACCACACGGTCATCACGGTCACAGATCTGTCTCTCTTGGACTGAAATGGGACCTTTGTTCTGGAACGATAGATGTGATTGGGGACATTATAAACAACATAGCACTAATGACTAAAATGAATGCTAAACTCCTGTGAAACAATCTTGTCATGGCTGGATTTATGTAGCTGTTTATCAAATGGCCAATGGCTACTGGTTTGTACTCGCTACTCCCCCATCACCAAAAGGGGACCATCTCTCCCAGAAATTTGGTTGGTGAGTAAAACCCGTGAATTCAGATAATTCTGAAGAGGGCTGCAAAGCCGAAACGTCTGTGTACGCTATCCCTGATGCAGTGAAAATAATACAATCAATTAAGTAAGCTTTATGTGAAATATTTTTGTGTGCAGACCCAATCACCACCAGGGCTGCATCCCAAATGGCACCCTATTCCCTATATAGTGCACTACTTTTGACCAGAGCCCTATGGGCCCTATGGAGCCTGGTCAAAAGTATATATAGGGAATAGGTTGCCATTTTGGACACAGCCTAGGCTGCGTATCTCTTAGAAGGTTAAGCCTGTGAAATTTAGGTTAAAGCATTTAGTGTGTGCCATTCTATTTCACTTCATGTGTAATTAGGCCACGCAGCCCTGTCTAGACACTGACCCCTGACCTTTAGGCCTGCAGTGGGTGACAGTCTTAGGTAGCCACGTGGGCCTGTGTTCCCTACACTCACAGTAACACACACACACACACACACACACGCACACACACACACGCACAAACACATGCACACGCACACTCCCAGTTAGACCACTGTTACTAAGTCTGTAGCCCTCTGCTTGCCAAACTCTCTCATTCAGCCTTTCTTTCTCTTAATGTTTCTTTCTTTCTTTCTTTGTTCTTCTCTCCTTTTGCCCCTCTCTTTTCCTTGTTACAGTCTCTCTTTTCCTGTTACAGTCTCTCTTTTCCTTGTTACAGTCTCTCTTTTCCTTGTTACAGTCTCTCTTTTCCTTGTTACAGTCTCTCTTGTCCTGTTACAGTCTTTCTTTTCCTGTTACAGTCTCTCTTTTCCTTGTTACAGTCTCTCTTTTCATGTTAGTCTCTCTTTTCCTGTTACAGTCTCTCTTTTCCTATTACAGTCTCTCTTTTCCTATTACAGTCTCTCTTTTCCTTGTTACAGTCTCTCTTTTCCTGCTACAGTCTCTCTTTTCCTGTTACCGTCTCTCTTTTCCTGTTACAGTCTCTCTTTTCCTGTTACAGTCTCTCTTTTCCTGTTACAGTCTCTCTTTTCCTATTACAGTCTCTCTTTTCCTGTTACAGTCTCCCTTTTCCTGTTACAGTCTCTCTTTTCCTGTTACAGTCCCTATTTTCCTATTACAGTCTCTCTTTTCCTATTACAGTCTCTCTTTTCCTGTTACAGTCCCTATTTTCCTGTTACAGTCTCTCTTTTCCTGTTACAGTCCCTATTTTCCTATTACAGTCTCTCTTTTCCTATTACAGTCTCTCTTTTCCTTGTTACAGTCTCTCTTTTCCTGCTACAGTCTCTCTTTACCTGTTACCGTCTCTCTTTTCCTGTTACAGTCTCCCTTTTCCTGTTACAGTCTCTCTTTTCCTGTTACAGTCTCTCTTTTCCTGTTACAGTCTCCCTTTTCCTGTTACAGTCTCTCTTTTCCTGTTACAGTCTCCCTTTTCCTGTTACAGTCTCTCTTTTCCTGTTACAGTCTCTCTTTTCCTATTACAGTCTCTCTTTTCCTGTTACAGTCCCTATTTTCCTATTACAGTCTCTCTTTTCCTTGTTACAGTCTCTCTTTTCCTGTTACAGTCTCTCTTTTCCTGTTACAGTCTCTCTTTTCCTGTTACAGCCTCTCTTTTCCTTGTTAGTCTCTCTTTTCCTGTTACAGTCTCTCTTTTCCTGTTACAGTCTCTCTTTTCCTGTTACCAGTCTCTCAGTTTTGTGTGTTTTAATTCCCACCCTGTTAGTTCTGTCCCAAGACTTCATTAGTCATGTCCCTGTCAGCCACCAGCTGCAGACACACTCTCACTCTCACACACACACTCACACACGCACGCACACACACACACACACACACACACACACACACACACACACACACACACACACACACACACACACACACACACACACACACACACACATTCCCTAGCACATCCACAGGTATGGAAGTCATCAGCCAGGGGTCAGAGGTGAGCCTCATTACCCAACTCCAGTGAAAACTTGTGGTGTGTTTTATATGGCTGGGTATCAGAGAGCCCCCCCACAATTCTCCTTTTCCCCTCACCAGACCTGTAAACTAGATCAAGATGGGGGAGAGGAGGGGGGAAGAAAACTGGGGGGGAGGGGAGTTGAATGGGGCTCAGAGGGCCTGGTCGACTCGCAGTGCCCTCATTGAGCGGGCCAGTCGGCCAGCGATTATGACTGGTGTTTCCTGACGTAAGCCACAACATCTCTAAACCAAGTCATTAGAGTGGCCCCAACAGAAGCCCATTCATTGCCCGGTGTGTCCGTCGTGTACACAGACAGAGAGGGGGCTCTTCTGGGGCTGTGATACGCTGACGTGACAGAAAGCAAAGTGTCTGTGTTCAAAGGCTGCCTGGGAGGTCAGGACATGTAGGAGTGGGACGGGGGCGGCTGGAAATAGTCAGGGGGACGTTTGTGCTCGGGACTGACAGGGGACATAAACACACTGATCTGTCGTGACGGCGGCCATTGTCTGGTTGTCTCCGAGAGTGTGTCCCTCTCCGTTAGTCTGTCATGTGAGTCTGTCGTGTCGCTCTGTCTGCCTGTATGTCTGTCTGTCTGTCTCTGAGTCTGTCTGCCTACATATGCATACACATGTTTACATCTGTGGTTATACCCCTATAAAGGTACGGCTATGGAGGTGTAGAGCCACATTGTTTGTATCGGATGGTGGTAGCAATGTGTGTGCTTGGGATGTGTGCAGATGTTGGTTGGTACATGAAGGGAGTTAAGGGATTCTTTCATTCTGGGCTAACTGGAGGGTTGAAGGTGCATGGAGGATATGAGATGTTAAGGGTTAAGGTGCTGGGATTGTGATGAGGTGCGAGGGATGTATGGAAGTGGATGAGAGGGGGTGGGATGGGGACCCAAGGTGAACATTGGACGGCTCTTGTGGAGGTGTTAGTGTTGTGTGTGTGTGTGTGTATTGGGATATCAGTGGTGGGGAAGTATGGAGGTTGTTAGGAGGTTAAAGGTCCTCCTTGTCACTAAGTTTCCTTAACAGCTGAAACTGAGGTTAGCAGGCCATCGTTCTCTCTCTCTCTCTCTCTCTCTCTCTCTCTCTCTCTCTCTCTCTCTCTCTCTCTCTCTCTCTCTCTCTCTCTCTCTCTCTCACACACACACAGACATTGACTCAATGTTTGAGGCATTGGCATTCTTGTATGCACGACATGCATGTTTCTCATACAAGAATGCCAGTGTGCTGGTGTTTCCATTTAAGATTTTTTTGTTAATGCACCTGGCACTAAACAATCATCATTATAAAGAAGAATGTGTTCTTAACGTGGAAGTGACAGTGTTTTAACTACTTTGCAGATATGAAATAAACAGACAATTAGAATATCAGTAAAAATGACAAATTCACAGTTTATGCTACAAACCAACTTTATGAGTGGTTTTAAAAATAGGTCCTATTTGATTCAAAATTCAATGACGTAGAGTAAGCAGTGTATAATTTGAGCTGGATCCTGCCGGAACGGGATCCGGCACCTTTGTTTTGGTCTGTGTTGTTCCTTAACCTACTTGGCCGGATTGAAGTGATCAAAGTTCATTCGAGTTGCCTCTTCATTATTTATCCATTTTTGGGGATTCTAATTTCCTCCTCGTATTGTATCCTACAATATGTCTCCACACACCTAGGCCTATTATATTGATGTATTCAAGACACGGTCGTTTTTATTGATCTCAGATTCACAGTTTGTCAGGGTCAAAGCAGCCTGTCATTTCGATAATACGTGTGGTATTAAAAAAGATTCTGCCAAAGTCACCAGTAGTGTAAAATTGCATAGAATTGGACGAAATGTGTTTATAAAAGGCCACATTTTTGCTGGACCCTAGGTTACTAAAATGTTCCCCATGTGTGCAACTTCTGTAAGTGGCTCTACTCTACTGCTCTATGCCACTACGCAAATGCAATGATATGCATGCAATGCTTTATGATAAAGGTGATTTTTTTCCCGGTACCTCAGAGCTCCCCACGTCATCCCCCAAAAACGGATGTAACTTAGACAATCAAGCTAGCAAGGGCAATGATCACAAGTCTGTCATAACTTGGCTAATAGGCTAGCGTATCTATTTATGTAGCTATTTATTTAGCAAACTAAAAACATGGAGTCTAACATTAACTAGCTAGCTAGATGCTGGGAGGATGTCATGTCTTTGGACGAGTGTTCAACTTTTCCCCCTCATATATCGTTTTTGGTGGCTACAGTTAGAGATGCAGGTGTCATTTGGTTAGCTAGCAAGACATGTGAATCACTTTGCTAGCTAGCTATGCTGAACTTGAAGGACTGTTACCCACAGTTAGCACGCATATCTCTTAGTTTTTAATGAAATGTATTTGGCATCGATCAAATGGGCGAGCAGGCAGTTCACATTCAATTGTCAAAACGTGGGTTGGGACAAACATGCATTGGCAGGCATCTATTCCCCATTGTTTATCATTGCAATTTTGACGGCCAACTACAAGTTTGAGAGCGTTTACCTCTTGCCTCGTTAGGTTTGAGCTCATTTCGCTCTGGCTAACATTAGTTGATTGTAGGGAGGGAGAGATAGCCTTCTTGTTCATGGTTGTTTGATCAATGTGACTGTAAAGTTCTCAAATGTAAGATGACTCCCATGGAATTTACATATTTGCAGAAATCCATTCAGGTATATTTTGTGGCTTTTGGCGAATGCTTTTTCTAATGGTCTAAAGTCGCGCCGTTGTTTCTGCCTGGTACCACACGGTCCAGTTCAAAGTGAATGATGGCAGGCCTGTGTGACAAATGGCTTATTTACATATAGGTCTACTGTAGCTCTGATTGGTTATGGCGCACCGGTCTGTTTAGAGTCCAGTCCTGGACAAGAATGATATGTTTTTATTAAGTTTTATTTACTGCAGTCTCTATTAATTGTCCAAACGCACGGCCGCTTCCCCACTCTATATTGCTATAGAATTTTCACAAGTGCCTTACCCTACGACATTCCCACACATTCTATAAAAGTATGACAATGTGAAAATGACCATATCTAAGTGCTCACTTGTCAGAAAATGTAAGAAAGGTGTCATAATATCCCTGGGGCTATATATGAACAGATTTTACAATATTTCATGTTACTAAAATGTTGTCAGTTCCACTTAAAATTTACCTGTATAAATAAAGGTACAAAAACCACGACTCTTTTCAATCAGAGTCACGCTAACAGCCTGAATAACCAGTGTCAACCCAGCCAGTCGGTCCAGTAACCAGTAACCACACGGAAACTGGAGTAATCAGACCGTTTAGTGCAATGGTCTGATTAGCAAGTAGCCCAGTGATTGACACGTCAGTGAAACACAAAGGGTTTTTACAGTCGTTGACCTGAAGGACATGTTTCCATATGTATAAAAGCAGTAGTCAGTCTAAATGCAGTTACTTCACTGACTTCTGCGCTCTGTGAATAGCTTCAGCTTGAGCGCTTCACGGCCATGGATCCGTGCGGCTTTGCTGCTGTTTATTGTAAAAGAGGTGTGGATGTTTATACTCTGGACGGAGCAAAACAAACCAGGCTGAAGTGTGAGGTGGTTCTAAAATAATCTATCTGAGGCCCTTGACTTGGCACGTTCTCGCTGTGTAGTCCTGACTAGCCTAAATGACTATAGAATCTCTTTTCTTTCATTCTCTTGATTCAGATAATATGAGCAATCAGTCAACTGTTGATTGAACGTTCTTCCAATGTTTCTGTTAATCAGTGTTTATTATGGACCCTGTCCTGTTGTTGACATGCTATAAATAGGTGGTGAGGTTGACACACAATGGGTGCTAGGCCGCTGTGACGCCTGTGTCATTGGCCCGAGGAAGATGAGAGAGATAAAGTATCGTAGCGGAGTTAGTCACGTCACCGAGCACCGCTCACCTGCCAGTCCATCATCCAGCTCCAATGAACCATCACAGCCACATTGTCCACGTCTGTGATTGATTCCTCTATGCCTACTGCTCTCTTTCCTCTCCTCTCTCCACCCTCCTCAATGCCCCCTGTGCCCTCGCCTTTTACCCCCTCTCCCATTCCCTCCCACCTCAATCCGGACCGTTGAGAGGTAACACGAGGCCTTGTGAGATAGCGGCTCTCTCCTCTCTCTCGCTCTCTATTTCTCTCTTTCTCTCTCTCTCTCTCTCTCTCTCTCTCTCTCTCCCTCCCTCTCTCACCCCTCGCCATTCTTTCTCCTCTCCTTCCTGTCCTGCCAGTCACCTACTGCTGCTGTGGGAAAAAGTGAGAGAGAGGGAGAGATGAGGCCTAGAAAACAGATCATTGTCCTCCTCCTAGATTAAAGCCCAGAGAATGAAGCATTGTCCGCTGAATGGCTCAACCTTCCTGCTGTCACTCAAACTCCGCTCTGAGCGCTACTTCATGTCTAAGAGGCTTATCTGTGCTGAAAGGCCTCTGGCTGCTCCTGTGAGAGAGAGGACGTAATGAAGCGTGTTTTTTCTGAAGGCAGCAACCTGCTGCTGCTGCTGAGGGGGGCCATGGCCGGTCGGCCGGAGGGACAGCTGCAGCACAGCCACAGAGACACAGACCCCCTCGCCACTCCCTCTCTCGCTCTTTCCCCCAATTCCCCTCTCGAAAGAATTGTCATTTATCTAGTCTTGCATAAGAGCAGAGCGTTCTAGGCGTCTGGGCCGGGCCCAGTCTGAGCCCAGGGGGACCTGGGAGGACATTGTTGTGTGTTGGGCGTGCGCAGAGACCTGCCTGTTGTCCGCCCTCAGCCGTGTGTGTGTGTGCAGGGATGATCGGCAGCCCCGCTGGTGTGTTCCTCTCTTTGTGCTCCCCCTGTTTGAAAGGGGAAAGTTTAAGTGCTGCACACATTCAGGGGCTGAGGGCCAAGCCGGCTGAGAGGGTTAAGCCCTACAGCCTGGTTGTGTGTGTGTGTGTCCTGGTCTGTGTCATGGTCTGTGTTTGTGTGTATCTGTGTGTTTGTCTATATCTGTATATAATAATGCCTATCTACACTGAGTGCACAAAACATTAGGAACTGACCAGGTGAATCCAGGTGAAAGCCATGATCCCTTATTGATACATGGATTGTGTGTGTGTGTGTGTGTGTGTGTGTGTGTGTGTGTGTGTGTGTGTGTGTGTGTGTGTGCCATTCAGAGGGTGAATGGGCAAGACAAAATATTTAAGTGCCTTTGAAAAGGGTATGGTAGTAAGTGCCAGGCGCACCGGTTTGAGTGTATCAAGAACTTGACACAACTGTGGGAATGATTGGCTTCAACATGGGCCAACATCCCTGTGGAACGCTTTCAACACCTTGTGGACTCCATACCCCGACAAATTAGGGCTGTTCTGAAGGCAGGGGGGCAACTCAATGTTAGAATGGTGTTCCTAATGCTGTGTACACTCAGTGTATGATGCACTGGATATTTTTTTCATGCTTGAATGTTAATGTACTGTCTATCAGAACATGTTTTTGAGAGTGAGCTTAGCAAGTGTTGCACCATGTTTCTGTGTGCGTGGGAGTATCAATAATGAGATTATTGCTCTTACCAGCCAGTTTACTGTATATGTGTGAGGCGGCTACTATGCTCTGACCTTTCCCAGTGGTGAGAGATAGCACACGCTAGCCTCCCTGGCAGGGGTAGTTATCAATCCCCATGCCCCGGTTTGCCCTGCTGCCCTCCACCATCTGCCCCCCGTAACCCGGGATGTCCGTCGATATGTCCCTGCGGACACACCTGCATCCTCATCAGCCCTCTCACACATGAAAGCACATCAACATTCCACAGCTACTGTCTTCCTCTTAGTGTCTTGCCTGACCCCAGCACAATTTCAGTAGTTATAGTGGATGGCTAACCAGTGCAGCTCAGCAGTGCTTGGCTTCATTTCTCGTGGACAGACTACTTAAACATAAAATGGGACCGGGAATCTGTCTTTATACGATGGACACTGATAGCTATCGAGCAGCAATAGTTCCAGTGTTTGGGGTTTTCATCAGTGGTTATTTGGACAAATGACGATTTCGCAGGTGTTGGAGCTTTAGAATTTCGGAAGGGGAGGGGACATTCGGCCCATAGACTTGCCCATAACTTGCAAAAAGAGAGAGGGCGGAGCTCCTCGTTCTAGCATCTCTTCATCTCTTCTCTTAACACGTATGGACCCAGAACTTAATCGAGCAGCTGACCCATTCCCTGAGACTTTAGTTCTGGGTTAACTGAAGTTATGCTCAGTTTGGTTCAGTAGTGTGAAAAAAAGGTATACGTCAGTCCTAGACCTTCACTCCACTCCTCACATTCTCTCTGTCACTGAGGCTCAGTACCTCCCAAAAATCCACCATGTTGGAGACATTCACAAGGGCCAGGTCTTGTAGAGTGTGGACTACCGCCTCTTATCATTGTGTCCATAGAGAGAGAGAGAGCTTATCAGTATAGAGTGATTCACCGATTCACCTTATGAGGACTCTGATGGGGTTTATTCTCTCCTCTCTGTCAGACCGCTGACCAAGCAACCACTCTTCACCGTTGTCTGTGACCCTCGGGCATCTTGTGGGGTTAGAGCTGCCCTGCATCTCTGATAAGCTGTGTCAGGAGGTCGAGTGGTGCTGGAGGAGCCCGGAGTATAGACCACAGGCCCCAGGGCCGGAGGGGGGCCGTTAAGTGGTACGACCCAGCCGAGATGGGAGGCCCACCGGTCCATTTGGACATCTGAATCTCCAACCCCCCCCCTGCAGGGTCACAGTGACTAGGAGACCTGGGGAAACTGGAGAACCGGGCCTGGTGGTTCCTCTGCGCTGCTGGCTCTGTCTATGTTAGAAGTGTAGTAGCATCTCAAATGGAAGGTGCTGGAATTATGTCCTGTGGGATTGTCTGCGGATGTCCAACACTGGCTGGTAGATAGAGGTCAGCAAAAATATTTTGAAGTTAAGAGATATTTAGGCCTATTGTATTCTGCAAAAGAAGTATATTATAATCCCTTCACTGCCACCGTAAATCACATGTTGCGATTCTTAGCTAAAAAGTATCACCTAGGCTGTAGGCTACACAATTTGTATGTCATTTTTGAAAAATCCCAGATGAAAATATTTGTTGAAAATCAGTCCTGGGAATTCAAGTTGATGTTAAATAAAATGTGATTCATGGGAATCTGTTGGTATGAACGATTGACGGAGCACAATGTGTTCAATGCAGCGCAGAGCGAGATGTGCCACATTGTGCAGGAGGCTGAGAGTGGATTTGAAGGTTCTTTTTCAGTAAACATTTAAAAGAAGTGGAGAAGCGAACAAAAGCGTTAAGAAGGAGCTGTTTTGTTGCCCCGTTTTTGAACCTAAAGAGGCGGTCTGTCCGGCCACAGCCCAGGCTTCAAAGTATTATCCCACACATACAATTACCATTTCTATCAACTGGGGAGAAAGATTATGCTTTTTGGGTGTTCTTGTGCGTTTCTTCCAGTGGATTCACTTGGTGAATGTGACACGTTTTGTGTCTCCCACCCCCTATTGAATTTAAAAGTTCTCTATTCTCTTAGGAAGCCAAGGAGAGTCCTACACTGGAGGCCTGAATAGACACTAAATCTTTCAAGGTTAGGACTTAACCTTCTCCTTCTCTAATTCATCTTCAAACTTTAGTCTCCAGCCAATCAATATCAGATGATTGGTAAACTATGTGCAGGGTCTGATAGGCAGGTACCGAGTGGCCCTCAATGGGATTGCAAATGCTTTGTGCGCTCTCCCAGTCGCTTTTGCTCTAAAGCACTGTCACAAAAAGTAAAATTACCATTCGCTTGGAATGATGCCATTCATCTTTGTCAGAGCGGGCCGAGGCCGGCACGCAGGGCCGACTCCCCTCAAATTAATTCTTTGTTTTGCATCAGCTGAATTTGCCCAAATCCAGGAGGATGGCTCTCCGGCTCGCACCTCGCCTGCCTGCTTTAATATGCCAATTCCAGCTGATTTCACTGTGCAACCAGCAACCCTGCGCCCTTTTATTTACTGCCTAATTCACAAAGTAAAGGAAATAGATATGAAAATAAGTTGGGGGAAATAAGATAAATCTGGCGGTGGAAAAATTCAGAGGCCTGTTGTAGACTCGGAGAGCGTGAGAGAAGGGTGTAATTCACGGGGCCC
>NC_088406.1:42280608-42323108 GCF_034236695.1 Oncorhynchus nerka
TTGCAGGGTGTCACCCGCAGTTCAGACGTGCTATTGACAAGGCAATCTAAATTGCGATTCAATATGGTTTTGAAAAAAAAGTTGGTCTATTAACACTCAATCTTGCTCGCATGACGTTGGCACCCACTCAAACGCGTGGCCTTATAGGTTAACGTCGTCACTTGTTGTCACGGACAATGCTCTTCACCTATTTCGTAACGTGACAAGTTAGCCAAGCTTTTGTGAGTTTCTAGCGTACTGTGGCTCTACAGTGCGGTCTCTGAAGCCGGAGCCCTACGTACACTGAGCTGTCAGCTCTTATTGTGGTTTCTGGGCCTTCCCCTAATTAGTGTCCTCTGAGTTTTGGGATCAGGAAGTGGTCCTTGCCTGGATTAATCTGTCAGTGTGGCCAGACCATCCTCGCCCCCTCCTCCTTACCCCTCCTCGCCCCCCCTCCTCTCCACCTCTGCGCCCAAGCGACTGTTTCCTTAGATAAACCCTGACAGAGTCCGAGCCCGGGGCCCCCCATTGGCTAGCTGGGGCCATCGCCACAGAGGATCGCCACAGTGACAGGTGTTGATTGAGCGTGAGAGGGAGGAAGTGGAAGAGAATGCTACTTCCTGGCAGACTGTTTTATCAGCCAGGGAGCAGAGAGGTCAGGGGAGGGGGTGGGTGAGGGGGGGTCGGGGTGGAGTGGAGTGGGTCAGACAGTTATCACACACGACTGGGTCTGTACAGTGTGGGGCGTGGGGTGTGTAGGTGGGGGGTTTCTGGAATAGGGCTGCTGACCCAGGGAACTGTCTCCTGCCTATAAACACTGAGTTGAGTTATAGAGACGTCTGGTGACTATCAAAAGCAAAAAGTGATGTTTTTCCTCTAATTCTCTGTTGTTGCTGGTAGTTGATCTCAGAAGTGGTTCATGGACAGTCTTCACACGTGTCGAGACACTGAGTTCTCTGGACAGGCACAGATCACTGCCCACTCACGGTCTGTTTCAGGCTTTTTCTTCCTCAGCAGTAAGTTAAGAATGTAGCTTTGGAAGCAAGGTGTTAAAGGTGTTTAAAATCTGTTGGCTCATCACAACAGTGAAAAGAAGAAGGACTGAAAGGCTGCTGACAAGAAGAGAAGAGAAAGTAAGAGAAGGCGAAGGAGAGAGAGGAAGAATGATCAGTGGGGGACTAGCCCTCCACTCCACCTCCCTCCCCTCCTCTCTCCCTCCACAGACCAGCGGGGTCCAATTCCTCCACTTGAGCGCTCAGGGCCGGCAGCGGGCTGATTAGACGTACACCCCCAGCCGCGCTGCGCCGGGACTCTGCAGCGGGACGACTTCAGAAGCACCGCCACTCCACACTGGCCCAAATAAAACCTGACTGCTCCTAATGGACAGGTCCTAATCTCCTCTAGGTTATTTGAAGATTTCTCCAGCCCGCTGCTGGCCACGGCAGAAACAAATTCTCAGGCTTTGTTGATTAAACCGTCCGCACTCCACCGTCGCTTATCGTCCTGCGACGAGCTGCTCTTTTTAATTAGAAGTAAGACACCGCAAGTATGCAATTAACAGCTGGTAATTATCAGGCGCTTCAGAAGTGCAACACTCCGCTTTCATTTCAATTATATAATGGACAAGTGGCTTTTTGATCTCCACATTAGTGAACCCTTGTAATATTTGTTTTGTGGCAGATTCGGAGGGTTAATGGAGGCCTGTGGTGGCCTTCCTCTCGGTGATTGATGTGTACGCAGAAAGAGGGATATTAAAACAGGAATAGTCTATCAGGAAATGCAAATCGCACCTTCATGTTAATGAGCGGGAGAGCGCAGACCTGGGCCGGCCAGCCGTGGCGTTTCATGTGGGAAAAACAAGTGGCCACTCTGCCGCAAACTGATTAGTACATTTGAATTTGAAAGTTGAATTAAGTGCTTCTAATACCAATAGTTTTAGAGACTGACACATCACATTGAACTGTTTGATGCTTAATTTGGTTGGCGTTTGATTGCAAGGCACGCACGGCTACGTTGGCTACACAAGCGTGGAGGCATTGCGCGCTATCCCAAAGGAGGCAGAAGCCATGGACTTCATTTAAAACCCTTAACTAAGAAGTGATGAAATTGTATTTAATTATCATTGAACTCTTTTGAGTGTATAAAGCAGAACACTTGTTCAGTTTTAATTAGTATTGATTTCCATCTATGGACATGGCTGTTGTATTGTTGCTTAGTTTAGAGTTTCAATTTTCCCCCACCACACATTCCATTGAAATGAAAATGTAGAAAATGATTGATTTTGTGGCTTACTGAAAGCATGCAGGAGGTTGAAGCAGGGAGATTGCTGATGAGTAAAAGCTGAAATGCACTGTCTTCATGGGATACTTCATCCTGAGTTGTCAATATATTTTCTAAATAAGTGCAATCTATTGTTGTTGTGCTCATTACTTGCTGTATCCCCCAGGTCAGTACAGTACTTGAAATGTAATTTTGTATGAACGTTGCATTATAGTCCGTATTTAGTGTTTTTTATAGGCTGATATCTCTCCAACTGAGATGTCATTTTTGTCATGTAAAATGAACCCAGCCTCTGCTGATATGGGGTTCAAATGATTTCCCTACTTCAATGATACTGTAACTCAAGTTGTTCAATTACAAACATTTTGGAACATTTTTGTCTTAGTTCAATTTGAATAAATCAGTGTTCAGTATACATGAAAAGATGAAATTCATTGAATGCTGATTATTCAGTGTTTCTATATTTCATACAGACTGTTTGTCAAATGTTTTGTCATTACAGAACAGTGTAAGAGATGTAGCTGGAAATAGATGGTTGTCAATTTTAATATTGGTCTCAGCCTCTCGTGGAGGCAACATCATTTTACACCGACTTTTTCAGTTATTTCATCCTTATATACCTTCAACAAATCATTTTCAAATTAGCATCATTTTGTTACTAATTTAAACGTCCTTTTAGTGTTCCAATTGAATGGCAGTTGATTTGACACGTGATCGTGTAATATCCTCTCGAGAAATCTCTTCTAAAGCTTTACATAATGGGATTTCAGCACAAAATGTGTGACCCGGGCCTGTCAGTATTAAAACCATTCAAATGTGGAAAGCAATAATCAGTACATAAATATCATGTGATGTCATTTTTGGTTTCTGTAAGGGGAAAGCAGATTAAAAGAAGTTATATATGCAAATCCTCACCTGCTCACTACAAACAAACACCTAGCACCTTTACACATTCTGAATGTGTGCTGTTTACCGCCTCACACTTTTCTAAAATAGCAGATACAAACAAGCCTCAAATCATTCAAGCTCTTAGGAATTTTGCATTGGAAGAATATTGCCAGTTTATTGTGAAATAAACACCAAGTATTTAAATTCAAACCAGGTCGTTACGGAGGTTTCTTAAACAAAATGTCAGTCGTTAAAGAGGCCCATGTGGCTCTGCTTAAAGTCCCTGTTTGCTTTAACTAGGCCCTAGAAGCAATGCTTTCTGGGAGCTCCATGCAAACCGCCCACGTGAGGCACAAAAGAGGAGCAAACCCATCTTTCCCCAGGTGTGGAGCAGAAGCCCCGTCATGGGTTGGAACAGGGGTATGTGTGTGTGTGTCTCCCGATCTAATCTAAATCGCTGTTACTGTCATGTTTCCCTCACTCTCTCACTGTCTCTCCGTGTTTTCTCCTCAATCTCGCTGTCATTTGGCAGCTGTCACTCTCCATGTGTGTCAAACACTCTTCCCCATGGCCACGACCAAGACCACACGCGCACACACACACACACACACACACACACACACACACACACACACACACACACACACACACACACACACACACACACACTACCTTGCTGCTCAGTTCTATAGGAGACAGCTCCTCTAGTAGTAGAGCCATAAAGAACCTATATGACTGGTTTCTCAGACCCAGATTTAACCTTGTCCTAGACTTAAAAACATCACAAACATGCTTTTTAATCCAAGACGTTTAATCCTTAGAGTGGACCTGTACATCTGTCATAGTTACAGTTGAGGTTTTTAGAAGTTTTAACTAAGGCCTAGAGGTTTACTTGGTCAGGCCACATGCTCAGGAAAAACTCCTGCCCCCAGTGATAATACTACACAGTCTTCCAGCAGATTGACTCAGAGCTTCAGTATCACACTGAAGGGAACTTCCTTCATAATGCTGTTGTCGGAAGGAAGTGCTACACCAACTCTACACGACGCTGTTAGCTCGCTAGCTGGTTAAACACAAAGACAAACAATCAGGGAGAGAGGCCACAGTCCTTCTGCATTGTCCAGTTAAATCACATCTAAATACAGGGAAATTGGCATCCCATAACAAATAACATAAAAATGTTCACCGCACCGCTGAGGGATATTGTGTTCCTTAAAGTACAAGGCGAACGGTTCGGCTTCCAACAATCACAAAACAAACATCCTCTCCAAGAGCTCTCGCTGCTCGGCCCCATTTCACATGTCTGGGAGGGCTTTGGAAAGCCTCTGTAGTTATGCATGTTATTGTATGTAACAAGTCTGTAACAAGGTTATAGTTAAGAGTTGGCCTTGCTGGTCTGCCAGTGTTGCAGGGTAGCAGGCCTACGGAGTGGAATGCAACAGTCAGACAAAAACCATCTAAATCCAACGAGACCAAATGGAAGATGTCAGATCTAGGTCCTAGGTGGTCAGTTTTTCCCCATTTAAATATGACATATTTAATGCTTTCCTACACTTTTGTTTTCTTTCTTTTTCCCCTCATAGACCCTTTTCTCGTTTTGATTTAGTGACTTAGAAAAGCCTAACAGTCCTGCGGAACACACTGCACCTAACACTTCAGTGTAGACATTCTTCACGATACACGCATGAAGCCTGTGTTTATTGGGGGAGAAAATGGATGCTAGTGAAGGATCGAGGGCAAGGGGACGGAGAAGAAGAAAGTGACAGAGGCTAAGAGAAAGAGAGGATAGGACAGAGAATGAAGAAAGAGGGGCCTCCTCTGCATTGGTGCTTTCATTGTGAGGTGTAAACAATGCCTGTTTTGATAACCTCTGACCTCTCTCTCATAGGGCCAATCGCGGTGACAAAGGCTCTTTTTGAGCCTGTTTCAAGTGGCTTGGAGGGCGAGAGAAAATGATTCATTAAATGAAGCTGACTCCAAGAAGACGTATTATAAAGCCCTTTTCATTGGTACCGAGGTACCTCTCGTTTCAGGTGGTTGATGAAACCTTAGTGACTCTAGATGGAAACTTGTCAGTGGTGTGAGATAGAATGGGTGGGTACTGAGATAGGAGTGACCCTTAGACAGTTACGGTGGTCTCCGGGTCATTATAGATTATGCAAGGTCATACTTTTGTAATATATAGCCCAGGAGGTTGGTGGCACCTTAACTGGGAGGACAGTCTCATGGTAATGGTTGGAGCGGAATGAGTAGAATTGTAACGCTCGTGGACCAAGGTGCAGCGTGGTACGTGTTCATGGTTCTTTATTAAATCCAAACACCAAACAAAAGAACGTCACGTTCCGTAGGCTACGCAGGGCTAACAAAAAACAACATCCCACAACCTAAGGTGGCAAAACATGCTGCCTAAGTATGATTCCCAATCATAGACAACAATAGACAGCTGTCCCTGATTGAGAACCATACCCGGCCAAAACATAGAACCACAAAATATAGAAATAAAGAACATAGAATGCCCACCCAAATCACACCCTGACCAAACTAAATAGAGACATAAAAAGCCTCTCTAAGGTCAGGGCGTGACAGGAATTGTATCAAATATATCAAACACAGTTCTTTGCACCCTATCACTGTGAAGTATTGTTTGTTTTGTGACACACTTCTTTCGGAGTGCTGAGTTTCCCGTGATTTACTACTCGCATGTATGAAAGTTTTTGCCTTCCTCACTGACGGTGCCTTTTGCCTATTCACTGCCTGTACTTTAGCCTGTCGTAGTTTGTGTTATCTCCCTATTGTCTGATCTCCAGTACTATGTTACTAGCCTTTTCCCTGCCTGTACTGTTGCCTTTTTGGACCCCCTGTGTATGACCTTCTGCCTGCCCCTGGACCCAGCTACCTGCCTCCTCCTGTGGTCCTTTACAATAAACGCCCTGCGCTTGAAACTAGCTCTCTGTCTCCCATCGTGTTCATTACAGTATGTCTGTGAATCAGTATTTGATTTTCGTGTGTGATGTGTGTGTGTATATAAGTGAATGTGTGTGTGTGTCTCTGTAAATGTGTGTGTCTCTGTGAAAGTGTGTGTGTGTGTGTGTGTGTGTGTGTGTGTGTGTGTGTGTGTGTGTGTGTGTGTGTGTGTGTGTGTGTGTCTCTGTGATGTGATTGTGTCGGTGTCTTTGTGACGTTTGTTTATGTGACTGTTGGTGTGTCTTTGTTTTTGTGATGTGTGTGTATCTGTGATGTGTTTCTGTGATGTGTGTGTTTCTGTGATGTGTGTATCTGTGATGTGTTTTTGTGATGTGTGTGTATCTGTGATGTGTTTTTGTGATGTGTTTTTGTGATGTGTGTGTATCTGTGATGTGTTTTTGTGATGTGTGTGTTTCTGTGATGTGTGTATCTGTGATGTGTTTTTGTGATGTGTGTGTATCTGTGATGTGTTTTTGTGATGTGTGTGTTTCTGTGATGTGTTTTTGTGATGTGTGTGTATCTGTGATGTGTTTTTGTGATGTGTGTATCTGTGATGTGCCTGAGTTTGTCAGATGCCTCAGTCTGGAGCTGTTGGCTATTTGTCATGGCTGGGATTCATTATGTGTGTGTCCCTGTCCCCTTGCAGCCGGTGTGATCACTGCTGACCCCCGTGACAGGCACAGCGACTTCATTATGTCACCAAGGCAGCCCTGTCACCAGCTACACTCTCTAACTGTCTGTGTGACACCCCTGGGTTGGACTCCAATCTCTCATCTGGGTGTCCACCTGTCTCTGCCTCGTGTTTGTGTGTGTGTGTGTGTGTGTGTGTGTCAGGGTTTCCGTTAGGAAAATGTGGCACCGGACATTTGACCGGCAACATATGCATTGGGTGTCTTAACTTGATTATAAATCACATTTTGATTATGGTAATTCACGTTAACAGAACACACAAGTCGAGAATTTATTTATTTTTTATTTATTTATTTTTTTCACCTTTATTTAACCAGGTAGGCTAGTTGAGAACAAGTTCTCATTTGCAACTGCGACCTGGCCAAGATAAAGCATAGCAGTGTGAACAGACAACACAGAGTTACACATGGAGTAAGCAATTAACAAGTCAATAACACAGTAGAAAAAAAAAATGGGCAGTCTATATACAATGTGTGCAAAAGGCATGAGGAGGTAGGCAAATAATACAATTTTGCAGATTAACACTGGGGTGATAAATGATCAGATGGTCATGTACAGGTAGAGATATTGGTGTGCAAAAGAGCAGAAAAGTAAATAAATAAATAAAAAAAACAGTATAAAAACAGTATGGGGATGAGGTAGGTGAAAATGGGTGGGCTATTTACCAATAGACTATGTACAGCTGCAGCGAGCGGTTAGCTGCTCGGATAGCTGATGTTTGAAGTTGGTGAGGGAGATAAAAGTCTCCAACTTCAGCGATTTTTGCAGTTCATTCCAGTCACAGGCAGCAGAGTACTGGAACGAAAGGCGGCCAAATGAGGTGTTGGCTTTAGGGATGATCAGTGAGATACACCTGCTGGAGCGTGTGCTACGGATGGGTGTTATACAATGATGTGCGGTCCTTCTTACCAAATTCTGATGTGCACTTTGAAGATGTTATGAGTGAATGTCCACATGTACTTTTCCTCTGCCAACAAGACAAGTAATGTACAGCAAAATCACCTGTCAATCTACTATCCCCTGTAGTAGAAAAGTTGACCTATTCTATTGGTCAGCTTGTCAAGAAATAAATATACTATTCCAAACAGGCTCTGGGACAGTCGTGGGAAAGTAGTGAGTCTGATGCAGCAGTTCAGAACGTTTAGCTTAAAACGTTGACAAGCTATTCCTTTTTTCACATAAGCACGACATTGTGCAGAAGGCAGTAGGCTACAAGCAAATTTTAGTTCCATAATGCAATTAGCCGGAAAACACCATTTTCTAAAGGCACTGCACATTGTGTGACAGTGATGAAAACATTGGTTGGAGATTTAGGAAGAGAGGAGATCTAATAGGCTACTTTGAAGCAAGGTAAGACGCCTCACAATGTATTAAAACATTTGTAGTGTGTGGTGTGTGTGTGTGTGTGTGTGTGTGTGTGTGTGTGTGTGTGTGTGTGTGTATTGACATAATTTGTTTACATTTCAATCTAGGCACAGGCTTTTGCTAAAAAATCACATTACCGCAGTATATTAGAAACATTTTATTAAATTGTATACCAATTCCCCTTATAGAAATCCATTCATCCCCCGTGGTAGTGTCGCTGTAATCACTAATTATTCAATTATGTCCGATTAGAGGATGGGTGTTGCCAATGTCTCCGCCCAGACTATTCAGCCCCTGCGCCCTGTCGGGGGGAGACCCCGAGGGCCCTTGTGAGCCTGTGATTAGTGATGTGTCTGCAGAGAGGTGACAGAATCCCTCTTAAAATATTTTGTCTTCATTTTACGGCTACCGAGATGCAATTACGGAGCAGCGGTTCATTACCGCGTGGCGCTTCTTCATGTTTTATGCATGCTTTTCATTTACCTCTTTATTAATGAGCCAGCTAGGCTGGCCACCTTCACACTGCAGCCTGCAGGCTGCACTATGAACACTGATGTGGGTTTGTGGTGGGTGTGTTGGGTGTGTGTGTGTGGAGAGGGGGGTTCTGTGTGTGTGCACAATAGATGGTAGTTGGTCAGTCTCCCTTGCCCTGCCTGGGTTTCCAGGTGGATCTGGGTTTGGCAGAGGTAGAGGGGATTGGAGAGGGCCAGTAGGGGTGACTAACTGCACCTCCCTCTGCAGAACAAACTCCATCTGCATCCAGCATTGAGACAGATGAGTCCAATTTGGCTCCTTAACTTTTCTGCAGTGTGATGGATGTGTGGTGGCTGTGCGCGGTGAGTGAGAGAGAGGGGGGTGAGGGGGACTCACGCGGCACTCCGCAGCTCTCAGCTCTGGCCCGGCCAGGGAGGGATACCCGGCCATCGGCAGGTTATTGATGACCTCACAGTGCCACGCCATGCTGGCCAAACCCAAGCTAATAGGCTAACTGGACACGGTTCTGACTGATTTTCCTCTCACACCGGATAACAGCGGGACCATCTGCACGACTGATGAGTCTTTGATAAGAGCGATTCTCCGCGGGCCTAGATAAATATTTTATCAAGCATAATGGAAATTGTCAAATCAATCTAATTGTGTAATACATTATGAAGATATCAAAATTAAACAAAGCACATATGCTATCATTTCATTTTCACGACAGGCAGGCGGCCGGGCACCCGTGGGGCTTCTGGGGGACCTCGGGGCTGGCAGCGCCCACTCTGGATATACGTCTCCCCTGTGCTGCCCATGAGCCGCCTCACACACATTTCATCAATGGATCCATTTTTCAAATGTGGACAACTGTGAGGCATAATTACATTAGGGCCTGATGGCATTTAGCCACAATATTGAGAGAGAGAGAGAGAGTGTGAAAAAGTGTTTGTGCGTGTGTTACAGCAGTATGGAAGTGATGAATACAAATTCAATCAATTAATGTATCATTTTCTCTTTTAATAAGTATGAATAGTATATTTCCACGGAGTTAGTTATTAGAGGTGAGATGAACTGGTTAAATCAGGAATCAGTTCGAAATACAGTTCTGTTGGTTAGTCGTGGAAGATGTGTGAGACAGTGTATTATTTGCGAATGGTATTGATCATTTGTGTGCATGTGTGTGCAAAAACAGTATTTGGATGCACTTTCTCTTTATGTCTCAATGAGGAGGGGTAAGGTATTGCTGGGCGGCTGTCTGGTGCAGTAGAGGGATGGGGACAGAGGAGAGGAATGGGGGGAGCACTCAGAGTAAACAAATGAAAAGCTTGTGGTGTTTGACATGGAGGGGAAGACAGAGGCTCATGATGGGATTAATGACCTTTGTCAACACACACTCACTCCATGTCACTGCAGAGGAGGAAAGAGCCTAATCAATATCACCACACACACACACACACACACACACACACACACATACACAGCACCTTTCTCAAACAAAAAAACACACAAATACCATACACACTTTCACACAAACAGCATCTTTGTCAAAAGTCAGCTCTTGTTCACGTGCAGCAATGTCAGCCTAATGAAAAATACATTTATTATATTTATTATATTATATTTATTATATTTATATTTATCAAGCGTTTTTCTCACCCATTCTCACCCTCTCCCACTCTCTTTCCCACCATCTTGTCCTTTCACCTCCACCCCCCCTTTCCTCCCTCTGAGTCTTCCCTCTCATTCCACTCGTCCTGCGGGGCCCCTCGGGGCCCGGGGTCAGTAGCTGATGCGCTGGCCTTTTAAGCCCGGCCTGATGTATGGCCTGTGGAAACAATGTGAAACCTTGGTTATTATTCTGTTTGCTTTTGGCTCTGACAGGCTTGAGTTAGCGTCCGACTGGGATCCTATCTCATTAGGCCAAATGCTGGACTAAAACAATCATAAAAATCAGCAACCAGCATCCACTTAGGAGCGCCTGTCACGCAGGTTGAAGATAAACACTGCAAATTGGAGTCAGGGAGAGAGAGGGAGAGATGGAGAGAGAGTGAGGCCCATATGCTCCCTGCCGTTAGGGACTCTTAATGATATGAGGTGGTTGAGTTTATATGGAGGTGCCTCTGCCTTTCCATTGATAATATTGATTGTGGTTACAGAACCCTCAACCTTGGCTTCACAGTGTGTGTGTGTGTGTGTGCTGTGTGGTGTGTGGTGTGCTTTGATTTGGAAACCTTCTGTTTATGCATTAGTATGGATTGTGTATGGTTTTGTGTGTGTTGTGTGTAAAATGTGTGTGTGAGTGTGTGTTTATGGTAGGGGAGGAAACTTACAACAGTGGCTCTGAGGTGTGATCTATATGCATGTCAACCCTCTCCCTCTCTTTCCTTCTCACTCTCCCTCACTCTCTCTCTCACACACACACACACACACACACACACACACACACACACACACACACACACACACACACACACACACACACACACACACACACACACACACACTCTCTCTCCCTCTCCCCTACTCTTGTTCTTCCCCTCCCCACCTCGTCGAAACATACATCTTTATCAAGCGCCTGTTGTCAGACAACATTAGATAATTAATAGGTCATTTGTCAGCCCTGTGAGAAACATGTTAAAATCCCCCCGCGCTACCGGGATAAATCCAGTTGTCTGCTCAGAAGCCTTTGTTGTGTCAGGCTGCCATCGGCGGCACACATTTACCATAGAAAGGGCCTCATTATTAATCACAACTAATGCTAATTAATTAGGTGTGTGTGTGTGTGTGTGTGTTCACAAAGGGACAGGGCCTAACTTTCAGTTGTTGTACGGTGTTAATTGGTGGACTTAGCGCAGGGACTTTAATTGAGTGTTTTCCATTGGGAGAGTGGAGGAGTAGTTGACTAACAGGCGGCAGGAGAAAAAACACAAGACAATGTACTCATTAATTAACACGCTCTAAGTGCACTGCTCTGGTAAGGGTTGCGCTGTGTGTGTGTACGTGTGTACGTGTATGTATGTATACACTGAGTGTACAAAACATTAAGGACACCTCCCAAATATAGAGTTGGCTCCCCCCTTTGCCCTCAGAACAGACTCAATTCGTAGGAGTATGGACTCTACAAGGTGTCAAAAGCATTCCACAGGGATGCTGGCCCATGTTGACTCCAATGCTTCCCACAGTTGTGTCAAGTTGGCTGGATGTCCTTTGGGTGGTGCACCATTCTTGATACACACAGGAAGCTGTTGAACATGAAAAAACCCAGCAGGGTTGTAGTTCTTGACACAAACCGCTGCGCTTCGCACCTACTACCATACCCTGTTCAAAGGCACTTAACTCTTTTGTCTTGCCCAATTCACCCCCTGAATGGCACACACACACACAATCCATGTCTCAATTGTCTCAAGGCTTAAAAATCCTTCTTTAACCTGTCTCCTCCCCTTCATCTATACAGATTTAAGCGGATTTAACAAGGGACATCAATAAGGGATCATAACTTTCACATGGATTCACCTGTCCTGGAAAGAGCCTTAATGTTTTGTACAAGCAGTGTGCGTACGTGTGTGTGTGTGTATATATTTTAGCTTATTAAATACAGTATGTGCATGTGTCTAAAGCTTGAAATTATCATTATAAGGGTTTAAAATGTAGTGCTACTTCATTCAAACATCTATTAATGTTTTTTGTGAACATGTTTGTTGTTCATGTGCACATACACTACATATTGTGGTACATACTATATAAAGTATATATTGTGGGTTATTTGGCTTGCCTTCAGTGTACTTGACTAGATGTGTGTAGATGGTTTAGTGACATCCTTCCCCTGCTCTTTCTCTGCTGAGCTGCTGAGGGTTTGGCTGCTGTTGAAGCTCCTGTTCGGGCCCCTGGAGACCCCTCCATCGCTCAGCCTCCCAGTAAGCCCAGTATGCCCAGAGGACCTCCAGGATTCCCACAGGGCACAGGCTCACAGCTCTCTCACAACGCACTCACAACGTTCTTACAACGCTTTCATCTCAAAACCCCAGATAGGAAATATTCATAAGTACGCGGTAATTACTAGTATTTAAGGAAATATAAATCAACTATTCTTTACCTGTCAGAGTTTCAATTCAGAACCCCATTTAGCAGACTCCCATTCAGAACCTGTTGAGATGGTTCTCATTCTCTCTCTCTCACTCCCCCTCTTTCCCCCTCTCTCCCTCTCCTGATTGGGTTCCTTCTGTATAACAGTATGTATTGGCCAGCTTTGGTATGACGATGCTATATGATGCTATAGTGTGTCTGTGTTTTTAAACTGGATGATGTATAGTGGCAAGAAAAAGTATGTGAACCCTTTGGAAGTACCTGGATTTCTGCATACATTGGTCATCAAATTTGATCTGATCTTTATCTAAGTCACAATAAAAGACAAACATAGCGTGCTTAAACTAATAACACACAAGTTATTGTGTTTTTGTTGTCTATATTGAATACATAATTTAAACATTCACAGTGTAGGTGTTACTCCCTGACCTTAGTGAGCTTTGTATGTCTCTATTTTGGTTTGGTCAGTGTGTGATTTGGGGTGGGCATTCTACGTTCCTTTTTCTATGTTTTGTATTTCTTTGTTTTGGCCGGGTATGGTTCTCAATCAAGGACAGCTGACCATCGTTGTCTCTGATTGGGAACCATACTTAGGTAGCTTTTTCCCACCTATGTTTTGTGTGTAGTTGTTTTCTGTCTAGTGTTCTGCACCTGACAGGACTGTTTCGGTTTTGTTTATTCACTTTGTTATTTTGTTCTAGTGTTCAGTTTAATAAAAGTCATGAACACTGCACTTTGGTCCGATTCTTCCTCATCAGACGACGATGACCGTTACTGTCACGAGTCCGACCGAGGGTGTTTCCCCTTCCCGGGCGGGTGGCGCTCGGCGGTCGTCATCACCGGCCTATTAGCTGCCACTGATTGTTTTTCCTCCCCCTCCTTGTATGTTTAGTGGTAGCACCTGTTCATGTTTAATTAGTTTGTCTTTATTAGACAGCCGGCCCGCCTGGTTGTTGTGCGGGATTATTTCATTGTAAACCTTCGGCTCTGTTGTAAGAGGTACGTGCTTAGTCGTGATTTTTTCCATTGTACTTTTTCCCCTGTGTTTGGGAACATTACTTTTGTGAGCACCCTGTGTTGCGTTGGTGCTAGTAAAAGACGCACAGCATTGAACTGTGTCTCCTGCATTTGACTCCACACCCACGACACCCGGAGCATTACAGTTACAGTAGGTTGGAAAAATGATGTGAACCCCTAGGCTAATGACTTCTCCAAAAGCTAATTGGAGTCAGGAGTCAGCTAATCTGGAGTCCAATCAATGAGACTAGATTGGAGATGTTGGTTAGAGCTGCCTTGCTCTATAAAAAACACTCACAAAATTTGAGTTTGCTATTCACAAGAAGCATTGCCTGATGTGAACCATGCCTTCAACAAAAGAGATCTCAGAAGACCTAAAATTAAGAATTGTTGACTTGCATAAAGCTGAGAAGGCTTACAAAAGTATCTCTAAAAGCCTTTATGTTCATCAGTCCACGGAAAGACAAATTGTCTATGAATGGAGAAAGTTCGGCACTGTTGCTACTCTCCCTAGGAGTGGCCGTCCTGCAAAGACGACTGCAAGAGCACCGCGCAGAATGCTCAATGAGGTTAAGAAGAATCCTAGAGTGTCAGCTAAAGACTTGCTAACATCTCTGTTGACGAGTCTTCGATATGTAAAACATTATACAAGAATGGTGTTCATGGGAGGACACCACGGAAGAAACAACTGCTGTCCAAAAAAAACATTGCTGCACGTCTGAAGTTTGCAAACGTGCACCTGGATGTTCCACAGCGCTGCTGGTAAAATATTCTGTGGACAGATGAAACTACAGTTGAGTTGTTTGGAAGGAACACACAACACTATGTGTGGAGAAAAAAAACACAGCACACCAACATCAAAATCAAGTATGGTGGAGGGAGCATCATTGTTTGGGGCGGCTTTGCTGGATCAGGGTCTGGATAGCTTGCTACCATCGACAGAAAAATGAATTCCCAAGTTTATCAAAACATTTTGCAAGAGAATGTTAGGCTATCTGTCTGCCAATTGAAGCTCAGCAGAAGTTGAGTGATGCAATAGGGCAACGACCCAAAACACAGAAGTAAATCAACAACAGAATGGCTTCAACAGAAGAAAATACACCTCTGGAGTGGCCCGGTCGGAGACCTGACCTCAACCCGATTGAGATGCTGTGGCATGACCTCGAGAGATAAGTTCACACCAGACATCCCTAGAATATTGCTGAACTGAAACAGTTTTGTAAAGAGGAATGTTCCAAAATTGACCGCTGTCCAAAACATTTGGTTGAGGTTATTGCTGCAAAAGGAGGGTCAACCATTTATTAAATCCAAGGGTTCGCATACTTTTTCCACCCTGCACTGTGAATGTTTACACGGTGTGTTCAATAAAGACATCAAAACGTATAGTTATTTGTGTGTTATTAGTTTAAGCAGACTGTCTTTGTCTATTGTTGTGACCTAGATGAAGATCAGATGAAATGTTATGACCAATTTATGCAGAAATGTCCATCCCTTACAGCAGTGTCAGGGGAAGACATTATAACTATGACATTAAAGGGATGTCAGGAGGTGTCCCTGCCAAGTCAGCGGTGGGGCTGAGAGGTCAGAGGTCAGCTGTAATGTCGGTGATGACCCAGATGTCTGTGGGGAGTTCATGTTGGGAGGCCCATACTGCCCAGGAGGCGCAGGAGGCCATTTTGCATCCAGCTTCAATGATGGCTTAAAAGGATACTGTGAGATTTTATGATTTATGTCATTTTGTATTCTTACCCAGAGTCAGATGAACTCATGGATACCATTTGTATGTCTCTGCGTGCAGTTTGGAGGTTGTTAAAGTTAGCATATAATTAGCTTAGCGCAATTGCTGGAAATCTCCCAATAGAGTAGCCAGCTCCTCTCAAAAGGAAGCAAATAGTCATTCTAACTACTCCAAATCTCTCTTCATCTCTATGCAACAATAGGACAGGGAATGAGGACGTGGATTGAATCTTGTTTCTTATAATTATCAGTAAAATGAACAAATTTATAAAATATAAATGACTATGTATAGCAAAGTGCAAATGAAAGTGTAGATCTTAGAGATAATGTATTGGTATCCCAAGGTCATGCACTGAGCAGAACACCGGAATAATTATCCCTGTGAGTCATTGTAATGTTTGTTAGGGTCATTTAGTCTCAGAAGGGAGGGGTTGCCAACTGGCAATCTAACACGAAAGTATAATGAAATTCTTAAAGAATATTCAGAAATGTTATTCTTCAAAAACATAAAATACCATTAAATATCATCATACTGTAAAAAAAGGAAAAATGAAATGTTGGCCATATCGCTCAGTCCCAGTCTTCATGTAAGATCTGTGGTATAATGGCGTGTTCCCTTCGCCTGTCTGTGAAAAACGGTGGACAAATTAACCTTGCAGACAAGCTGAGTTCCGCCCATAAGGCGAGGAGTTCATTTCCATATGTCATGAGGAAAGACCCCTGTCAATCATGCCTATAGCCATCTGTGATTGGCCTGATAGATAAGGGATTTGCCATGCCACTATAAACTGACTCTGGCTAGCTGAACAATCTACTGGATTGAGACTCAGTTAAATATCAGAGTTTGTTAAGACTGTATGTGTTTTCTATTCTGAAAGATTTCATGTGAAATATGTCAATGGATGAATTTACATTTCTTATACGTCTGTCTTTCTCCTTCTTTTAATATTTATTTTGTGCTTTTTTTTTTACACTGTAAATCCCAAGAAATAGGAAACATTCAGAGACAGAGGGAGAAAGAGAGGAAGAGATAGAGGGATACAATAGGCCATGTGTGTAGGAGTGTGTTTTTTTGTGTCTGTGTGTGACTATGTCCACAGGTAGCTTATTTCTCTGTAAACATATGTTTCTCTTTGTCCCGCTGGTGCGTCCCCTGGCGTGCCTAGGCAGTGGCTGGGTCACGCCTCCATTAGGGCTTTTGTCACGGTGATTAATAGCACTTTCTATCATCTATAATTCACTCCCTGATGACGGGGGGGCTTGCGCTGGCACTGCTCCGGGTAATGGCGTGATGTATGAGTCCGCCCAACACCTAGTGGCATAGGTGAAAATCATTCCGCCCATGAAGATACCGTCCCGGGTACAAATGTTTTCCCTCCTAATAAGAAGGAATGAATTTGGTGTCGAGAGTGAGCGGCAGAACACTGGAAGTGTGTGCCTACTGTGTGCATGTGTGCGTGTGTGTGTGTGTGTGTGTGTGTGTGTGTCTGTGTGTGCAGGTGTGCATGTGTGTGTAGAATTATGGCATGTTTTGCTTTGTGTTCCACTCATTCTGAGTTTAAGATCATTATTTTCATTGGTGCTAAAATGCCTTGTGTATTATGGATTAGCCTCAAATACAGACATTTTCTTTTAGTGTTCATGTCACTTCCTCTTTTAGTATAAGATATGTGAGTACAGACCATGAAGGGACAGCGTTGGCTGTTGAGAGTTGGGTTTTGTGTAGTAAAATCATAATTTGTCATCTATGCTAATGATGTAATGATGTTGATGAACGTCGTGTACAGGATGTTGCCTCTAGCTGGAGTTCCCCTTTCTACCCAGAATTCCTTTGGTGTGCCTCTTTTTGAAGGGCGTCAGCTCGCGGTGATGAGGTAATCGCCAAGATTGAACAAATAAACAAAAGTATATGGTCATCAGTACACCCCCCACCCCGCCCACACCACCGGCCCCACCAACACACGCATGCATGCACACACACACACGCACACACACACGGATGCACGCAGGCAGGCAAGACAGACAGAGACATATGCTCATGAATGAGCTTGCACGCACGCATACTATGATCACTGATCTGTGGTCATTGTCCTTCAAAATGTTACACTATAGGATCTGAGCAGAACTGCAGTCTCACACTTATGTCTCATCTGAAGATAAAACCACCATTTTTAAAACATTCAACACATCATATTTAGCTTTTTGGAAACATTTACATTTCTGAAATGTATGTTTATGGATCAAAATGATTCCCCCGCTTGAATCGACCAAACTTGGGGAATTTCTGGTCTAAATCAAATATAAACTATGAGACCAGTTGGAGGGAAATGTCATAGGAGGGATACAGTTACTTTTAAAAGCCCTCGGTTTCAGCCATATGGCAAACTTCATCTCCAGGGTTATAACCACGTTACACAGTCCTGCACAGAAAATCATTACACATGCTGGTATAGCCACATTGGGTTTCAGGGCCTGCCTGGCAAAACAGATGTTTAAAAGCTTTGCTCTATAAACATGCTGGCCCACACAGTATGTGTCAAACACAATGGCAATACAGACGTGGTGACAGACAATTGCACCGGAGAGAAAATAGGAGAAAACCTCTCTCAAACATGTGCACTCACATGCATATTCGTGCAGACTTTAACGCAGAAATATAAGAAATGCCACAAGAAATGACTGGAAGTTGAGTCCTGTTTTTTCAAGCAAGCAATATTTGTAATCACTCAGCTGTTTATTAATACGCCATTACACACTGAATCATGATACCATATAGGATGTGGTATTCCAGAGGAATAAAGATAGGTTTGAGAAGAAGTGCACAGTATAAAGAATGAAATGCACAACAAATACAACAATCTGGACTTCTCTCTCTTCTTGTCTGTCATTTCTCTCCTCAATCTATTCTTGTCCCGGTTCAACATTGCACTATTACGCGATGATAAAGTCTACAGTATTGCATTGCATTGGCTAGGCATTAAGAAACAGGATGCATAGATCAAATGAGAAGAGATTCACACTTCAGAAATGGCTTCCATGGTGATCGCATGGTATCCATTTAAGTCATAATGCCCGAAAAGCCGGTGTTTGGAAGGATATATTAGCATTCGTCTCGGGCTGGCAAACCGTGCCAATATATCCTCCAAACACCAGCTTTGAGGGCTTTATCACGTGCCACGTTTATCACAACGGGTTACCGTCATATTCAAATAAATAATTAACATATTTTCATTAAAAACACTTTTATTCATTTATTCATACCATTTCATCCTTCCACAAGATATAGTCCTGCCACAAATATAGGGTTGCTACCCAAGCCGGCTGGTCATTGGTTCTATCGAGACGCGACCCAGTCATTAAGTCTCTTTGTTCTGTATCTATGTGTAACGGATGTGAAACGGCTAGCTAGTTAGCGGTGGTGCGCGCTAAATAGCGTTTCAATCGGTGACGTCACTTGCTCTGAGACCTTGAAGTAGTGGTTCCCCTTTCTCTGCAAGGGCCGCAGCTTTTGTGGAGCGATGGGTAACGATGCTTCGTGGGTGACTGTTGTTGATGTGTGCAGAGGGTCCCTGGTTCGCGCCCGGGTATGGGCGAGGGGACGGTCTAAAGTTATACTGTTACATATGGAAGCGACCCAGTCGTTTATTCTATATGTTCCATTGCCATACTGGCTGGCAACGTTCTTCTCCCTTGCTTGCTTGCTAGCTAGTCAACTACGGCTAACTTACAGTCACGTCAAACAGTGCAGCCAGAACAACAACAAAGTAGCTGGAGTCGTTTAAGCTGTTTTGTGACATTCATTTGGATACATCCATAACAATGAGCCAATGATGCGCGATTTCGGCTGGCATAGAAATGTGCTCTCTCTTCAGTACACTATTGTTCAGAGGAGCTAGCCAACAATACAGCTAACACAATCACTTGAATGTAAAGCTGGAAAGACGGCAAACTAGCTGCACTACGTTTTATTTGACCTGTTTTCTATTGACATTTGGATGGACCAACCCTTCCTTCCATGACCTGACCCTGTACCAATATAGTCCACTGTCAGTCTGTAAAGGTTAGAGATGAGCACAGAGGACTTAGGGTCAGACACGTTCCCTCTGCCCCTCACCTCCTCGGGTAAGTGCACAGAGGAGTCCAGAATCAGAACATCTCTCTCCAGACCTCTACGACGGTACCACAGGACTCTGGAGTTTTGTAGTGCTGGAGCACAGACTAGACTGACTGTGCCCCTCTGAAAACGTCCCATTTACAGGAACCAGGTCAGCTCAAACTCACGGTGAGGCACTGCTACGTCCCTGTCTGCTGAGTTGACAGAGAGGGCTGGATCAGGGAGTAATTCCCTGTTAGGCTGTCAGTCATCATGTCCATCCTCTGACTCTTTTTCCCTCGGGCCATGTCACTTAGTGGAGTTTCCCAGAGTGCATCTTGTCAGTTCGATATACAGGGGAGAGTCCCTGTGTCATCTTACTTGATACTCAGGCTCAACCATTAGAACAATTGTCTGGTAGCTGTAACATCAATCTCCTATTGAAATGACACAAGTGAAATATCCTTCATCTGTTAAGATGTTAGAGAAGTAAAATGAAGACCTGTTGTCCAAGACCTGCATTCTGGCCTTCAGATCATCAGGCAGAATCTCTAAAGACGAGTCAGTATCCAATACTAAGCTTGTTAGCACTCCCTAGGTGCCTTCCCCTTCCCCCCTGGGAACAAATGAAACAGAATAACACAAACCATTTCAATAATCAAAACACTGCGTCCTATTGACACACAGACATAACCAATCAGCTCTCTCACTCAACCAATACAGGACACACTAATCATCTCCCCTGAGAAGAACCAACACAGTATATCACCCTCAGCCTCCTCTCTCAGCAATGATCTTTCTGCAATCTCTCTTTTGAACAACAGAACACTGGCTTTTATATAGTTTCAGAAGGCATTGGTAATCGGACACAGCTGTATCCTGACGAGGTGGCGGGGTCAGCTCCAATTAGCCATGGAGTCGACCAATCAGCTGCTTGGGGGATTTCAGGAAGCCATTTCCTGAAATACACACTCACAAAAACACAAACTACAACACAGAAACTGGGGAACGTAACATGGCTACTCCGTCTGTACACCGTTATAATCCTTTTTACTCTTGATTTCTGTTCTACCTCCAGAGGGCACTTCAATGATCTTCATCTGATTCGTCTTACTACAAACTGTCAGTCGAAACCTGACCTGGTCTGTGAGCTGCCCACCATTCAGCCTTGTTGTTGCCACTGTCGGATTCTCTTAGGGAGTATAGAATATATGATGATGTCAAGTCAAACCCAATTCTTATTGCGTTCATCAGTAAAAGGTCCCCCTCTCTGGTTGACTTGTAGAAAACGGGTCTCTTGAAACAAAATGTCTTAAAATGAGCAGCAATATTCACTTGTTCAAATACAGTTGAAGTCGGAAGTTTACATACACCTTATCCAAATACATTCAAACTCAGTTTTTCACAATTCCTGACATTTAATCCTAGTAAAAATTCCCTGTTTTAGGTCAGTTAGGATCACCACTTTATTTTAAGAATGTGAAATGTCAGAATAATAGTAGAGAGAATGATTTATTTCCGCTTTTATTATTATGGCCAAACAATTCTATTTTTGTTTCATCAGACCAGAGGACATTTCTCCAAAAAGTACGATCTTTGTCCCCCTGTGCAGTTGCAAACCATAATGTGGCTTTTTTATGGCGGTTTTGGAGCAGTGGCTTTTTCCTTGCTGAGTGGCCTTTCAGGTTATGTTGATATAGGACTCGTTTTACTGGGGATATAGATACTTTTGTACCAGTTTCCTCCAGCATCTTCACAAGGTCCTTTGCTGTATTTCTGGGATTTACTTTTTACGCCAAAGTACGTTAATCCCTAAGAGACTGAACGCGTCTCCTTCCTGAGTGATATGATGGCTGCGTGGTCCCATGGTGTTTATACTTGCATACTGTTGTTTGTACAGATGAACGTGGTACCTTCAGGCGTTTGTATATTGCTCCCAAAGATGAACCATTTTTTTCTGAGATCTTGGCTGATTTCTTTTGATTTTCCCATGATGTCAAGCAAAGAGGCACTGAGTTTCAAGGTAGGCCTTGAAATGAATTCACAGGTACACCTCCAATTGACTCAAAAAATGTCAATTAGCCTATCAGAAGCTTCTAAAGCTATAACATCATTTTCTGGAATTTTCCAAGCTGTTTAAAGGCAAAGCCAACTTAGTGTATGTAAATGTCTGATCCACTGGAATTGTGACACAGTGAAATATAAGTGAAATAATCTGTCTGTAAGCAATTGTTGGAAAAATGACTTGTGTCATGCACAAAGTAGATGTCCTAACCGACTTACCAAATAGTTTGTTAACAAGAAATTTGTGGAGTGGTTGAAAAACAAGTTTTAATGACTCCAACCTAAGTGTATGTAAACTTCCGACTTCAACTGTACGTATTCTGTCTCAGTATTGAGGGAAGCAGTGACCTGTGGGAGGTCCAGCAAAACAACGACTTGACAGATGGCGTCCATTCTCCTTGTCTTTCCGTCTGTCTGTCTCTGTGAGATTGAGTCTCTGACAGCCCTAATCTACAGCTCATCATCTGGACGTCATCTGACAACTTCCTCTGCTCTTCCTGGTGTGGTGGGTCTTCAGAGGTTGTTAGGTGGTGTGAATGATAACACCACTTTTCTCATTAACATTAGTGTGTGATCTGAGAGGCATTTCAAAATATTTCCATGGAAATAATTCAACATGATTTTAACAGCCTAGTTTATTTTAATAAACTACATTATGGACATCTAAGTAGAGAGTTTGGATGGTGGTTGAGGTGTGTGTGTATGTGTGCGTGCATCTGTGTGTGTTTATGCATGCGTCTGTGTCTCTTTATGTGTGTGCGTCCGTGTGTGCATCTGTGTGTGTGGATCAAAGATTCCAGGCTGACAGCGCAGCGGTGCGGTGTCACACAGCCGTTCAGGAATGTACCGAGGCACAGGGATGTGTAGCTACAGCCTCATTAGCAACCCCACCTCCCCACCGACCCTCCCAGCTTGTCAGGGCGCGTTAGCCACAGCCTGCCACAGTCACAGGGGGAGAGGCTGCTTCCTGTGGAGGGTTTCCTGTCTGTCTGTCCTCCCTGGGCCCAGAGCAGGAGGCCCGGCAGGCCTGGCTAAGACCTGCTCTCAAATTACACCTTCATTCCCTACAAGGAATGGGCAAATCTTAACTTCCACGTAATGTTCACTTAGTCATGGATTGATGTCAATGGCAGACTAAGTGCAAATGTGGAAGTTAGGGAGTTAGTGCACTACTTCTGTAGCGCACTACTTCTGACCAGAGTTCTATAAAGCCCCATAGTGCACTACTTCTGACCAGGGCTCTATAAAGCCCCATAGTGCACTACTTCTGACCAGAGCTCTATAAAGCCCCATAGTGCACTACTTCTGACCAGAGTTCTATAAAGCCTCATAGTGCACTACTTCTGACCAGGGCTCTATAAAGCCCCATAGTGCACTACTTCTGACCAGAGTTCTATAAAGCCCCATAGTGCACTACTTCTGACCAGGGCTCTATAAAGCCCCATAGTGCACTACTTCTGACCAGGGCTCTATAAAGCCCCATAGTGCACTACTTCTGACCAGAGTTCTATAAAGCCCCATAGTGCACTACTTCTGACCAGGGCTCTATAAAGCCCCATAGTGCACTACTTCTGACCAGAGCTCTATAAAGCCCCATAGTGCACTACTTCTGACCGGGGCTCTATAAAGCTCCATAGTGCACTACTTCTGACCAGAGCTCTATAAAGCCCCATAGTGCACTACTTCTGACCAGAGCTCTATAAAGCCCCATAGTGCACTACTTCTGACCAGAGCTCTATAAAGCCCCATAGTGCACTACTTTAGTGATACAGTATGATGAATAAAGTAGTCTAAAGTAGTGTGTTATGTGGTGAATAGTATGTCAGGCATAGCTAAGGCCTACTCTCAAAATACACTTTCATTCCCTACTACATAGTGCACTACTTCTGACCAGAGGAGACTTAAAGTAATAGAATCCTTCCCAGGACACCACACACTGACGTCAAGAACAGATGCGCTACTCTTGGATTTAGTAAGAAGCCATTGCCATCTGCGCCAATGCAACATAGCCTAGATTTAAATTTTTATTACTTCTAAACAAAATAACTTTTGGACGTTTTCGTACGCTTACAATGATGTTTTGATTCTTGCTTGAACAGTCGCTATAGATTGTATTTGGTTGTGATCTTTGCAAAATAACTGTTTCGGATACAGCAGTTGTTAACTCGACTGCTGACACTCTTTGAGATAAGCTGTAGCTAAAGCTAGCCAAAGAGCCATTTTACTGGTTGAAGTCCAAGTGTTTTTTAAAGAATAATGCATTTGATTTGTGATGATGACACACACGTTATATTAAGCAGGACATTCAAACGAGCCTTAAAATCTAATTATAATCCAAAAGCAGTGTGAAATGCACTTGAAAGCAACATGTAAATAGAGGCTTTGTTTGCTGGCGTTCTATAAGGACTCCCCCGTGTTCTGCCAAATCACCCTCGTGCGGCAACGATTGCAATCACAAAAAGGGGTCTATGGGGTCAAAAGTAGTGCACTATAAATAAGTCCTTTAGACTCCTTTGGCAGAGACACTAGTCGACAAGCAGACATTCAGTGGGCACATGTCAAATTACGCCCCTATATTTATAGTGCACCACTTCAGATCAGATCAGAGCCCCATAGTGCTCTGGTAGAAGTTGTGGTAGTAGTGCAGGGTTTACCGTGGCATCTAAATCTGAGATGAGTACCCTTTCACACTAATGAGCCAAACCAAGCTGAGCTGGCCTGGTCACGCATCCACCCACCATAGTTGCCAGAATCATGCTGGAAAGGACAATGTGAAAAGCAGGCATAGTTTGGTTTGAGTCGGCTCAATAGCGTGAAAAGTTTATTGTCACCTGTGGTCAATGTCGGTGTTGTAACAGAGCGGACCACACTTCCTCATCAGGGCTAGTCAGCCACGTGCGGCCTGGTCCCAAGCAGCCCGGTGAGGGTTCAAGGATCGGCCTGTGGTGTCCTTTCTCACTGTACTCACAATTAACCTCCGCCGACCCGGCCTCAGCTTCCTCTGTTTTCACACAGCGGCTGAATGATGAAGGTCAGGAAAGGGAAATATAAAACAGTTTAGAACAGCACAATGCTACCATGCAGCCTGTGGACCCGCCCAGCACCAAGCCGAGCCCCAGCTAGCCAAACAATCTGAACCAGCGGCTGCTTCACTATTGACTCTCTCTGTCCCGCTCTCTCTCTCTCAATCTCTCTCTCTCTCTCTCTCTCTCTCTCTCTCTCTCTCTCTCTCTCTCTCTCTGTTAGAGGTGTTTCTGGGCTACTCTACTATCACAGTATAATCAAGCCCTTTCCTTCTCTTCAGACACTTGGCCCTGTTATCACAGCCCTGCACCACTTTCCTCCGTCTCCTGTTTATTTGAACTACCCCTACTGATCAAATATTTGTGTTTGGACCTTGTATATTTTCCCATATTATGTTCAATTGAAGATGGAAGATGTAGAGATGATCCTTCCTCGTGGTCCTTAGTGTTAGGTCGTAGGTTAGGGGAGGACTGGTTTTTCACTCTGGGTCGGAGAAGGCATAAGCCTCACTCACAACTCTCACAGGGCCATGTTAACTGTAATATGTCATTGATTTGTGCTTGATTACATGATTAGGGACTTATTTTGCATGGTGTATTTGTAGGACAATCATCTCCAGCTTCCATTTGGCTCATTCATCTCCCCTCCTCTTCCCTGTAACTACACTACATGACCAAAAGTATATGGACACCTGCTCGTCGAACATCTCATTCCAAAATCATGGGCATTATTATGGAGTTGGTCCCCCCTTTGCTGTTATAACAGCCTCCACTCTTCTGGGAAGGCATTCCTCTAGATGTTGGAACATTGCTACTGGTATTTGCATCCATTCAGCCATAAGAACATTAGTGAGGTCGGGCAGTGATGTTGGGCTATTAGGCCTGGCTCGCAGGCGGCGTTCCAATTCATCCCAACGGTGTTCGATGGGGTTGAGGTCAGGGCTCTGTGCAGGCCAGTCAAGTTCTTCCACAAATACCATTTCTGTACGGGCTTTGCTTTGTGCACGGGTGCATTGTCATGCTGAAACAGGAAAGGGCCTTCCCCAAACTGTTGCCACAAAGACGGAAGCACAGAATTGTCTACAATGTCATTGTATGCTACAGCATTAAGAATTCCCTTCACTGGAACTAAGGAGCCTAGGCCGGACCATTAAAAACAACACCATTCCTTCTCCACCAAACTTTATAGTTGGCACTATGCATTCAGGCAGGTAGCGTTCTCCAGGCATCTGCCAAACCCAGATTAATCCGTCAAACTGCCAGATGCCAAAGCGTGATTCATCGCTCCAGAGAACGTGTTTCCACTCCAGAGTCCAATGGCGGCGAGCTTTACACCACTCCTGCCGATGCTTGGCATTGCGCATGGTGATCTTAAGCTTGTGTGTGGCTGCTCGGCCATAGAAACACATTTCACAAAGCTCCCGACAAACAGTTCTTGTGCTGACGTTGCTTCCAGAGGCAGTTTGGAACTCGGTAGTGAGTGTTGCAACCGAGACCAGTGTTGCAACTGGCGGTCCTGTTCTGTGCTCTTGTGTGGCCTACCACTTCGCGGCTGAGCCGTTGTTGCTCCTAGACGTTTCAACTTCACAATAACACAGTTGACTGGGGCAGCTCTCGCAGGGCAGAAATTTGACGAACTGACTTGGAAAGGTGGCTTCCTATGACAGTGCCACATTGAAAGTCACTGTGCTCTTCAGTAAGGCAATTCTACTGCCAATGTTTGTCTATGGAAATAGCATGGTTGTGTGCTCGACTCTATACACCTGTCAGCAACGGGTGTGGCAGAAATAGCCGAATCCACATTTTTTAACATACTTTTGGTGATGTAGTGTATTCCCCAGGTTGCTGCTGTTAATTAGAATGTGTTCTCAGTCAACTTACCTGGTAAAATAAGGGTTAAATAAATCTAATAAAAAGCCGTCTACATTGATGCTGTACTTTAGGTAGAAATGCTAGAGCCTCAAGTTCTCTCTCTCCCTCTCCTTCAGTTAATGGTGAGGACTTTGCCCTCTACCCCTCTGATGTTCTGGATGATGTGTGTGTGTCGGGCGGATACCCCGCGGCACCATCCTCGGCCCCCCTAGCAGAGGACCACCGCTCCCCTGGCTTCTCCGCTGACAATGACACGTCTCCCCTGGGGCCGTCCCCCTTCCACTCTGCCATCTACATGACCCAGGACGAGCTGCCTGTTCCCCCCGACTTCCAGCTGCGCCAGTCGGGCGTCCCCGGTGTCGGTGGCGTCCTGGGCATCTGGGCACGGAGGACGCTGGATGTGGGCGAGCGATTCGGACCATATGTGGGCGAGCAGCGGGCGTGCCTGAGAGACCCCACCCAAGGCTGGGAGGTAGGAGAAACACTTGCTGTTTATTGTCTGAACAGGGGATTCTCTTCTCTCTGTTCTCTGTTATGGAGGGAGGGATGGAGGGAGGGAGGAGAGCAGGTCTTAGTTCTTCTGTTAACTTTGTCTCTGCCTCTATGTTGGTCTCTGGGTTTTAAGTGTCCCAGTTGCTGTGGCGTATGTTGCTGAGTGATGTGAGGTGATCTCACCTCAGCCCAGTCCAAAGGGGTAACAGAGAGTGTCCTCCAGGCAGCCCCTCTGTGGTCTGTATGCTCTTAGCTCAATTAAAATGAAAAGCTATAAATCCTGTCTTTAGCCCCAGTTAAATCAGCCAAACGCAATAATGGCCAGGCCGCCCACACAATCGAAGGCAGGGGTTACAGGACAAGGTCAGAGGTTAGGAAGTCAGGTGCAGCCTCTGTCTGTGTCAGCCCATGTCTCGTTTTACGCAGGGGAACAGGAGGGGGAGGGGAGGGGGGAGAAGGTTGAGGTCATAAGGGTATCAGTCTAATTGAGATCCCCCTAAACAGATCCTCTCCTCTCATTTCGGGATGAGAGACCTCCTACTCCTGCGAAAACACTCGGAAGTCTTTGTCCTTCTGTTAGACAGGACTAGCAACACCACGCATGACTGTCTGCTGGTTCAATCAAACGATCAAACACTAGATAGCATCAATGCCTTTTGATGAATAAAATCAAGGGTGTAGACAAAATAAAAAAAGATGATCTAACACTGGTACAGTATCATAACCTACAGAAGTCTCCCAACCCTTAGGCCCAATTTGACGCTAGCTGACTCCTCAGTGTTTGTAGAATATCATCTCTGGTCTATATAAATAGTTTGGGTTTGGATTTGGTTTGGATGGTGGAACGGTGGTCATGGTTAGACTTGCATCATCGACCATCAGGTCTAACTGAGTGGGTTTGGCTCCGACGGGACCAATAAATGGATTCACTCCCGCTGTACGTTTCTGTTCCAAGCAGCAACTTTTTGTTCATTATTTACTGCTACCATGAGACTCAGCACATCAATTGCCCCAATAGCGAAATTAAATCCTCTCTCTCTCTCTCTCTCTCTCTCTCCCTCTTTGATTTTTTAAATTATTTTTATATTTCACTAACATTGGGTTTGAATATGATTTTAAAAGTATCTGTCTCGCCCAGAGAGAGATTTACGGCTGGTTGAACAAGCTCTCGGCCCCTCTGTCTTTTTTTTCCCAGGGAAGGAAATAAAGGAAAAAGGTTTCATGAATTTTAATCCGGCGGTAATTTATGGGGAGCTTGAATAATATGTATTTAAAAGGAGCTGAGGATTATGGGAGAAAAGATGGGATGGCCGAGGAGGCAGCACTGTGTCATTATGTTTAATTACTTCACTGACAGCGGCCCATAACTCTTTCCATTAAGTAAATAAGTTGTAAAGAATTTATGATGAAATGCCACATTATTCAGAACGGATATTCAGTCATGACATCCCTGCATTAAATATGGTAAACGCCGTTAAGTCCCCCTCCATAGAAAGCCTCGCTCCATCGCCGCACGCAAACCGTCAATATGCCAATAAGCAAGAGGGTCTTTAAAAAAAAATAATAATAATTGATTTGGTAAATGTGAGTTAAGATAGATCTGTTTGCTTTCATCATCAATTCTGCGCGGCGTGCCGGGGTGATGTCACCGACCAGGGAGCGATAAAGCGGTAGCGCCCATCTTGAGCGAGTGATGGAGGGCCGTGAGCGCCCGCCGCCCGGGCCCTTGATAGACCGGGGGAAGTTTGTCACCAGGGAGGCCAGCGCTCCACGCCATCACCATAAATTTGGGCATTATTCATAAAGGAATATAGTGAGTTATAGCAGAGATGCTTTATGATTACAGGAATGAGGAGTTATGGGTAAGATAGCTTCAGTAAATAAAAGACAGCCAATGTGGTTGTGAGGGCTGGAGGTCCTCCTGCTTTTCACTGAGGGCACAACAAGCCCAACCAGTCAGACCAGGTGTGTGTGTGTGTGTGTGTGTGTGTGTGTGTGTGTGTGTGTGTGTGTGTGTGTGTGTGTGTGTGTGTGTGTGTGTGTGTGTGTGTGTGTGTGTGTGCTCGTGCATGCGTTGTATACTTTTCTATGTGGTTGCACGACAGATATACCTTGTTCACAGTGTTACGATATTTCCCTCTTTAAAAAAAAAAACTCTGCTTGTTTTACACGGTTTCATTTCAAACAAAATGGAGAGTGTGTTTTTCTACTGTATACAGGCTTCTTCTGGATGTCAAAATAATAACAACTAGAGGACATGAGAGAAGAATGAATAAAGAGAGAGAGTTTTAGAGAGCCATGCTCCAAAGAAAGAAAGAAAAGGAGAAAGAAAGGGTTTATTTGTATTTGACCTGGTGTTCTTCATTAGAATCAGCAGCCGGCCTCCATCGTCTCTCCCTCCTCAATGAGATCTCACAAAAGTCGACTCCAGACCTGCTCAGCCGAGGACTGGAACAAGCACCATTTAGTGGAAACAGCAGGGGAGAGGTGAGGGGTGATGAGGGTGTTATCAAGGGTTGATCTATTAGTGGAAAGACAAAACGAACTAACCTGTTGTCTGACAGCCCAGGGATCAGCATGTGTTGCCTCCCTATTACATTGGAATGTTGTCTTTCGGTTTTACTGTTGGATTTGATCAGGTTTATCACTGATAGATTGGAAATACATAGGTATAGCTATAATGTATGTAATGCTGGTATTATAGAAGTAGATCGCATGTATTATTGTCACATAAATTGGGTCTGTATTATATGGGAACAATAATAGAATGAGGGACATACTTTTCCCAAAGCAGTTGAATGTTACTTTTACACGCAGTGATCCTTTTCCCCCTGGATACTCACAACTAGTCCATATTCTCCTTTCTTTTCTGGAGCCATGGGGCACATTGAAATTCAAACACTGTTTGTGTCCGTCCTCCTCAGCTCAGCCCACCAGCAACAATGAGAGAGACGGCCCAGCGAGAGAAAGAGTTATCCTCCGACTCAATGAGTTTTCACTGGGTTTCACCCACTGCCTCTCGCTTCATCACACTGGCCCACGGTTTACAGGTCCGGTCCACCACACTGGGCGGGGTGGTGGGGGAGGGGCCGGGACTCAGGGCCTTTGTGCATCTCTTGAGTGGGGGGTGGGAGGAGGGTGGGTGGTGTGGTGGAGATTAGAAGTGCTGGGTGAATGGGGAGTCGAGGATTAGGTGGGCTGGTCTGGTCTGGGCCTGCTTTCCAGCACAGGGCACAGTAAGGAGGGGAGGAGGTGCATGGAGCCTCTCTGCTGGTTGCCATTCAGATACCATTCAGATACCATTCAGATACCACATCAAGACTGGCAGACAGACACGACTAAGGAGGGTGGGAGGGAAGTAGAGCTTTAGGCAGGTTGGGCTCAGGAGGAGAGAAGGGAGGGAGGTAGAGCTTTAGGCAGGTTGGAATCAGGAGGAGAGAAGGGAGGGAGGTAGAGCTTTAGGCAGGTTGGAATCAGGAGGAGAGAAGGGAGGGAGGTAGAGCTTTAGGCAGGTTTGGCTCAGGAGGAGAGGAGGGAGGGAGGTAGAGCTTTAGGCAGGTTGGAATCAGGAGGAGAGAAGGGAGGGAAGGTAAAGCTTTAGGCATGTTGGAATCAGGAGGAGAGAAGGGAGGGAGGTAGAGCTATAGGCAGGTTGGAATCAGGAGGAGAGAAGGGAGGGAGGTAGAGCTTTAGGCAGGTTGGAATCAGGAGGAGAGGAGGGAGGGAAGGTAAAGCTTTAGGCATGTTGGAATCAGGGGGAGAGAAGGGAGGGAAGGTAAAGCTTTAGGCAGGTTGGAATCAGGAGGAGAGAAGGGAGGGAGGTAGAGCTTTAGGCAGGTTGGAATCAGGAGGAGAGGAGGGAGGGAAGGTAAAGCTTTAGGCATGTTGGAATCAGGAGGAGAGAAGGGAGGGAGGTAGAGAAGGAATCAGGAGGAGAGAAGGGAGGGAGAGCTTTAGGCAGGTTGGAATCAGGAGGAGAGAAGGGAGGGAAGGTAAAGCTTTAGGCATGTTGGAATCAGGAGGAGAGAAGGGAGGGAAGGTAGAGCTTTAGGCAGGTTGGAATCAGGAGGAGAGAAGGGAGGGAGGTAGAGCTTTAGGCAGGTTGGAATCAGGAGGAGATAAGGGAGGGAGGTAGAGCTTTAGGCAGTTTGAGATCAGGAGGAGAGAAGGGAGGGAGGTAGAGCTTTAGGCAGGTTGGAATCAGGAGGAGATAAGGAGGGGGTAGAGGGAGTTTGAGATCAGGAGGAGAGAAGGGAGGGAGGTAGAGCTTTAGGCAGGTTGGAATCAGGAGGAGAGACGGGAGGGAAGTAGAGCTTTAGGCAGGTTGGAATCAGGAGAGAAGGGAGGGAGGTAGGTAGAGCTTTAGGCAGGTTGGGTTCAGGAGGAGAGGGGCGGGCCGGAGAGGGCGTGTTTTTTCTGCGCGGATAAGCCGTTGTCTTGAATGAATGCAGATGTCTCCTAACTGTCCCCCTGTCCTGTGTCTCCGACGGCCTGTCACCTCTGTCACCGGGGGAGAAAGAAGCCAAAAGAGTTTCACTCCCACCCAAAGGGACCCTTAATCCGCTGGCCCCAGCCTCTTTGACTGTCCCAGAGATGAACCCACACTGCAGTGTAGAGAGCCTGCAGCCACTGGGGAGGGATAAACCTCTCTGTCATTCACCAGCTTTCAATGAACACAAACTCTGAGACTCTCTCTCTCTCTCTCACACACAAGTACTTACAAATTCCAAGTAAGGTGGCCTGGCCTTGGGAACGATTTGAAAACAAAGTATCAGTGTATTGTTGTAGTCTTAATTCAACAGCAGTGAAGTCATTACATCACATTTTCAACATCCCTTATTACTCCCACTAAATGATGGCTAACTGGTGTCGTCGTGTTTACAGTTATAAGATGCGTTCCGAGTTTCAATGACCGTTGCCGCCTATAGCGTTAATGAATTGTAATAGTGGACAAAAAAGTGAATTGAAATCTGTGGTGGCGTGTAGAGAGAGGCAGAATGTCGGGTCACAATCCAATAGCCAGTGTACTGGAGTCAGTGGTGACCTAACAGCCCCCATCCATCCATCAACCCTTCCATCCATCCATCAATATATTCCTCCCTCCCTCCCTCCACCCCCCACCCTTCCATCCCTCCATCCCCCATCCCTCTATCCTTCCATCCCCCATCCCTCTATCCTCCATCCCCCATCCCTCCATCCCCCCATCCCTCTATCCCTCCATCCCCCATCCCTCTATCCCTCCATCCCCCATCCCTCCATCTCCCCATCCCTCCATCCCTCCATCCCTCTATCCCTCCATCCCCCCATTCCTCTATCCTTCCATCCCTCCATTCCTCTATCCCTCTATCCCTCCATCCCCCCATCCCTCTATCCCTCCATCCATCCATCCCTCTATCCCTCCATCCCCCATCCCTCTATCCCTCCATCCCTCCATCCCCCCCATCCCTCTATCCCTCCATCCCTCCATTCCTCTCAGAGGCTGGATGTTGAGGTTGTACAGGAACACTGCTACTGAGCACACATATGTTTTATAGAGGCCTCATCATCACACAGACACCTAATTGTAATGAGAGTTAAGCTTGCAAATGAAACCTGGCTCTGTTTTCTGGTCTTAGGAAGGGTGTCTGTGTGTGTCCGTGTCCGTGTTTGTGTGTGCATGTGTGTGTCCGTGTACATGTTTGTGTGTGCATGTGTGTGTCCGTTTACGTGTTTGTGTGTGCATGTGTGTGTCCGTGTACGTGTTTGTGTGTGCATGTGTGTGTTTGTGCGCTGAGTGAGTTAGTGAGGAAAGGTGGCTCCATTGTTCCAGTGCAGCCTGCAGCACGACTGTGACTGTGGCCCTCTGCGTATAGGGACCTTCTTCACCCCCCCCCCCCCCCACCAACCCGCTTACTGTTGGGGGAAATAGAGCTGTGCCCAGCCACCCTAATCAGCTTACAGCGCTAATTCATACCCAGCTTCAGTGCCTCAGCCCCAGCTCCAGCTCCAGCCCCATCTCCAGACCCTGCCGCAGTCCCCAGTCCAAGTCCTAACTCCAGCCTCTACCAGGCAGAACACATTGCCAACATCCTCCATCCCTGCATTCTCCACCTATCCACCAGCTTCAGCTCTGCCTCTGCTACAGGTGGGGGCCACACAGCACCCTTCCCCGTTTACTTGGAGTGTGCTCCATCTTCCAGGCCCTGTGGGGCGTGTGTGTGTTTACAGTTTGTGTGTGTGCGTGCTTGTGTCTGTATCTGCATGCATGCCATTGTCCACTCTGCCCCCTTTCGGGGCGATGAGCTTCCCTCCAATGTGACTGGAGGTCGATTGTCTTGGAGAGATGGTGTCTATTCAAAACAAAAAGACAAAAAAAGAGAGGTTGGGGGTCTTTCTCACTCACTCTCATTTGATTAGTAATCCCTTTCTTTGGTCTAATCTGTCGTGTTTGGTGGTGGTGGAAGGGTAGCTTGGGGGGAGAGGACTGTTATTATTGACGTTCTAATCTCGTGTGAGAGGAGAGAGGAAAGGCGAGCCACATTCAAAAGGCAGAGACAGAAAGAGAAAGAGACATAGAGAATTCCACTCCACGAGAGCACCGAGCGCGCATTCCAACAGTCTTGTCTCTAGGCCACTCTTCTCTCTTTTAGTCCAAGAGAAAAAAATTAATTTACAAATTAACGATTTCCCCCCTCTATTCCTAGCCCTCTCCTCCCTCCTTCTCCTCCTCTCTTCCCCTCTCTCTCCCTCTCTCTGTCTGGCTGTGGTATCTCAGCAGGGAGGGGAAGCTAGGTTAACTAATTGAACAGGGTCAGAGTGAATTGCAGCAGGACAAAGACAGGCATCAGTGGCCCAGCCAGAGGAGGGTAGATCCACGACAACAATGCCAGGTGAAGGAGAGTGTGGATGGATGGTGCGGGACGGGTAGCCTGAGGGGTCAGGGGTCACAGACCTTATTAGATCTCTGAAGAATAGGGTGACGTGTTTGGGTGGTGGGGGCGGGGGCTGGGGGGTTCACCTGGTAGAAAGGCTACAATAGAGAGGGGGAGGGAGGAAGTAGGGGGGGTGGGGGCACTCCATTAAAGCTAACTTCTGAACAGCCCACTCAGGCCAGACAAGTGTCTGCACACCGGATGCCCCATACTAGGCAGTGCAACACATCCTATAGGAAGGCCAAAGGAAATGCACAGAGCTTAAGTCAAACACAATGACCTATGTCTGTCTATATGTTTGTCTACGCCGTGTCTCTATAGGTACAACCAATCTCCGTTGGTTGATTCTAAAAACAGGTGCCATTAGCTCGTATCTTAGGAACTTAGTATAAATGGTAATACTGCCTTGTAAGACATGCTATAAGACATGCTATAAGACATGCTATAAGACATGCTATAAGACATGCTTTATTCTGTCTGTTTTTCAGTCTCTCGGTCCCAGCTTTGATGCACCTGTACTGACCACACCTTCTGGGTGGAAGCAGGGTGAACAGGCAGTGGCTCGGGTGGTTGTTGTCCTTGGTGATCTTTTTGGCCTTCCTGTGACATCGGGTGCTGTAGATGTCCTGGAGGGCAGGTAGTTTGCCCTCGGTTATGCATTGTGCAGACCGCACCACCTTCTGGAGAGCTTTGCACCTGTGCATCTGTAAAAGTTTGTGTGGGTTTTAGGTGACAAGCCAAATTTCTTCAGCCTCCTGAGGTTGAAGAGGCACTGTTGCGCCTTCTTCACCACACTGTCTGTGTGGACCATTTCAGTTTGTCCGTGATGTGTACGCCGAGGAACTTAAAACTTTCCACCTTCGATGCTGTCCTGTCGATGTGGATAGGGAGGTGCTCCCTCTGCTGTTTCCTGAAGTCCACGATTATCTCCTTTTTTTTGTTGACGTTGAGTGAGAGGTTGTTTTTCTGACACTATACTCTGAGGGCCCTCACCTCCCCCTGTAGGCTGTCTCATCGTTGTTGGTAATCAAGCCTACCACTATAGTGTCGTCTGCAAACTTGATGATTGAGTTGGAGGCGTGAGTAGCCACGCAGTCGTGGGTAAACAGAGAATACAGGAGGGGGCTGAGCACGCACCATTGTGGGGCCCATGTGTTGAGGATCAGTGGGGTGGAGATGTTGTTTCCTACATTCACCACCTGGGGGTGGCCCGTCAGAAAGTCCAGGGCCCAATTGCATAGGGCGGGGTTGAGACCCAGGGCCTCTAGCTTCATGATGAGCTTGGAGGATACTATGGTGTTGAATGCTGAGCTACTGTCAATTAACATAATTCTTACATAGGTATTCCTCTTGTTCAGATGGGTTAGGGCAGTGTGCAGTGTGATGGTGATTGCATCGTCTGTGGATCTGTTGGGGCGGTATGCAAATCGCAGTGGGTCTAGGGTGTCAGGTAGGGTGGAGGTGATATGATCCTTGACTAGTCTCTCAAAGCACTTCATGATGATGGAAGTGAGTGCTACGGGGTGATAGTAATTTAGTTCAGTTACCTTTGCTTTCTTGGGTACAGGAACAATGTTGGACATCTTGACTGAAGTGGTGACAGCTTGAGATAGGGAGAGATTGAATATGTCCGTAAACACACCAGTCAGCTGGTCTGCGCATGCTCTGAGGACATGGCTAGAGATGCCGTCTGGGCCGGGCAGTCTTGCGAGAGTTAACACGTTTAAATGTCTTACTCACGTTGGCCACGGAGAAGGAGAGCCCACAGTCCTTGGTAGCAGGCCGCCTTGGTGGCACAGTATTATCCTTAAAGCGGGCAAAGAAGGTGTTTCGTTTGTCTGGAAGCAAGACGTCGGTGTCCGTGACGTGACTGGTTTTCTTTTTGTAGTCCGTGATTGTCTGTAGACCCTGCCACATGCGTCTTGTGTCTGAGCCGTTGAATTGCGACTCCACTTTGTCTCTATACATCACCCTTTTCTCCAGTGTGCACTACCCTCTCTCTCTGACACACACATACAGTACATGTACTCTCACTCAGAAACACACACCTTAAATCGCAAAAACCCATGTTCACACACAGTCACCCAGACAGGAGTGAAAATGAGGAGACCCTTAAATGGGTGCACAGGAAGCCGAGGTGATGAATTCTATGTGCGGGGATACGTCCACCCAGCTCACAGTTACCTTATCTAGGGGCTCCCTTTAAACACACTGCTGATTGTTTCCAAATGGTCTCCTGGTGGGAGAGAAAGAGGGGGGAGATTGAAAGAGAGAGAGAGTTTGTGTGTGTGAGAGAGAGAGAAACAGAGCATAGAGAGAGAAACAGGGAGAAATACGGGCGCTCCAGGCACAGCCAGGCAGGACTTTTAGGCTAGACTCTCTTATATGGTTATTATGTCCTAGAATTCTCCTAGCAGTGTGTGTGTGTTTGTATGTGCATGCGTGTGTGTTTTTATGTATATGCATGTGTGTGTGTGTGTGTGTCATTTTCTCCTAGTAGCTCGTTCCTGTGTGTTATATGAGTTTGTGTGTGGGAGCGTGCGGGAGCGTGTAATGTGACCATGTCAGTTTTGGAAATGTGTGTGCGACTCACTCGCTCCCTCTCTCCCTTGTCCCAGTTCAAAGGCTAATGGGTGTGGGGGTCTGGTTTGAGAGCTCATTACCAGGTTAAGAGCTAAAACACAGGCAGGCAGGCCAGCATATTCAGACCCTGACACAGAGCAACACCATAGTCCTCTTCCAATTACTCCATATTGCTCCTCCAATTACGGTAGAGCAGATCCAATGGGAGAGCTGCCACCGTGGAGAGGAAGCAGAGGCCCGATGGCTGTAATGAGGTCCTAACCCATACAGTGGGCCATTATGGCATAATGCTTTAATTTGAGCCATATGATAGCCATTGCGTGTCTAAGTTATTGAAAAGTCTATATTTGTGAGCTTACCCTCACCTCTTTATGTGGCCTGGGTTCTGAGAGTTGTTGTAGACTCCATAGAGAGAGAGAGAAACACAAGGGGTATTGATACGGTGCCCTGTGGCACACCTAAGAGCTATCGCTTAAGACTAACACCCCAAACTTGATATTGACATATACCCATACCAGGCCTGAGTTCAAATATTATTTGAAAATACTCAAATACACTGTGATGCATTTACCCCAGTTATTTGAAAAGAGTATTTCAAAGAAGTATTCAAAAAAGAGTATTTCAAATAAGTATTTGAAAATACTGTCAAGTACAATTTGGTAGACTGTTTTGATTTTACAAATAACAATTCAAATTGTTTTAGGCTGTGTATTTGAAAATACTCAAATATACAGAAAAATTATTTTAAATACCAGATAGTCAAATACACATGTATTTGAACCCAGTTCTGACCCATACCATATTATTAGTGCCCTGAGTTTATCCTTACCAGTGACCACATAACTTGATCAAGAAGAACTCTGGGCCTTACTCTAGTTTAACTCAGGGCCTATCTCTTAGAGTTACACATTGATCCCATTAACACATGTGGATCCATGTAGCTGTGTTTGAGTGAGTGTGTGTGGAAGCGTTGGGATCTTCCAGTCAGATCTGAAATAACACTACCTTATGTCATAGTTGTGCTTTTCTTAGAAATCATCCCAGCAAAAACATATTGCGGTGCACAGTACATATGCTGTGAATCAGGTTTCATTTGTGCCAAGCTATATTTGCTATTTGTATACGTCCAGATCAACTTCAGGAATGTTATTTTAACTTTGTTACGTTGGTATATTTTTCATATCCAACATTGTTCATTGTTTAAAGAAATAAATGAAGTAATAAAAAGCCAACTCTTATTGGATTAGACGGCAAGCATATCTTCATGTGTTTTGCATTACTCTTTTCTAAACTTCTGTGTGAGGTAAGTGACTGAGGCTAGACATGGCAGTCACCCTGCAATCCACACATAAATGCAGCCCACTCATCCGCGGACAAAGTGGGACAGATAAAGTTTCTCCTCCAACCGCTGAGAAAGAGAGAGGGTGTGAGAGAGAGAGAGAGAGAGAGAGAGAGAGAGAGAGAGAGAGAGATAAAGGAGAGAGAGATAAAGGAGAGAGAGAGAGATAAAGGAGAGAGAGAAAGAAGGAGAGAGAGAGAACGAGAGAGAGATAAAGGAGAGAGAAAGAACGAGAGAGAGCTAGAATAATAGAGCAATAGAGTGAGAGAGAGAGAGAGAGAGAGAGAGAGAGAGAGAGCTAGAATAATAGAGCAATAGAGTGAGAGAGAGAATGTCAGAGTGAATGAAACAATGAGCGAGTTAAAGGATGTACGTGTCAGTGAGAGATTGGGAGGAAGAAAAGGGACATGCACTGACTGGGAGATAGATTCCCCGGCGCTTTGAAGGGAACGTTCTGAAGTGTCCCCGTGCAGTCCCATAATAGGATTTTCCAGACTCCAGCAGGTATTCTGAGTGGGACTTTGTTTCTCAGGACTCCCAGATAAGGGTTAATGGAGCCCGATGGTTCCTCGGCCGCACAGACGCTCGGGGAGGCTACGCCACTCCCACCCATTGGCCTGCTTTGTCAGCACCAATCCGTCAGAAAGGATTTCTCCCCCGGACTAAAACTCAGCAGCCATTTCTGACACATCCAACAAACTTAATTGTTGTCTCCCGCTCCTGGCGCAGGCCTGTCAAGTCCTAACGAGTCTAACATCTTCCACAAGGATGAGAGAAAGTCTCACGGAAATCAATTTCTCAGCCGATTACACTTTGTCATCAGCCAAAACAAAAAAAAGAAAAGGACAGAGAGCAGAGCTGTGGGATCTCTCTTCTCTCTCTCTCGCCTCTGATTGTTCCCTCTTTTTCTTCGGGCCCATTTTTATGGTCGCTTCCTTTCCCCTCCAAGACACATTATGACAGGCATTGTAATCTCTTTAGAGCCGTGGGGACCCTCTCTTTCACACTCCTCTCTGGCCCTGAGTGACAGCGGGACAGGGTCCAACTGCTACCCAGAGCCATAAATCAACCCACCGCCTGGCACGGCTGGTGCAATGCTGGACCGGCCTACACTTCCTGAACCACTACCAGTTCCTGCAGGGGACAAAAAGGCCTTTGTGGGTTTCTTTGGGCAAGCCAGATACAGGTCCTCTCCCTTTGAGAGCGCTGAGGTTTATGAGCGACGCTGCCGAGAGGAGCTGTGGGAGGGCAGGCCAAACCAGAAGGAGAGAGAGGGAGTGGGGGGTGGGGGGTTAAGAGGGAGAAAAGGATAGTCCAAGAGATGTGACAAACAGAAGGAAGAAGATCATAGGAAGAAAAAAGGAAGAGGGAGAGAAGTTGAGAGCCTTGCCATGACCTCCTCCAGTGAAGTGCCTACGTTTTGTCCCTCCCCGCTGGGCAAAACCTTTGTTCCACATCATTTCAACCCAAAGAATCGATGTGATGACATTGAATCAACGTGTGGAAACGTAATTGGGTTTGCAAACTTCTAACTTCTAACTTTCACGCAACTTTTAACCACAATCCAATGACATGGTGAAATGTTTCTGTTGATTTCACGTTGAATTCACGTTAGTTGACAACTCAACCAAATATCAATAAATAAACTGACGTCTGTGCCCAGTGAGTCTTCATTTATCTAACAGATTCCTATTGTTTACCCCCCACCCTACTCTCACTTCAATAAACTATAGAAACAGCCAGCAGTTCAGTGTCCCAGACCAGCCCTCTTCATGATGATCCTGTTCATGTAAACAGGGGCCACCGTTTTACCTTAGACAAAACAAAATTAATAAAGCTAGGTGCAAAACTGAAACAAAAAAACATTTCAGGCTTTCCCTCACCAAAAGTGGCCTCCCACACCCCGTTTCCCCATCCTCCATCCAACCTCCATCTTACCTCAGTGCTTCACCGTCTCCACCTCAGCGTCAGCCAGTTAGAGACGACTGTTTTCTTTGGGACACAGATCAAGACATTACAACCGCCCCATGGCCCCAGGGGGACCATGTTGGGATGCTGTTGTGAAGCTTCTGACTCCGCCGTAAATCTGGTGTGGGTGTCCCATCTCCGCGGTGCCTGTGCGATGAGAACGCCAATGAGGCGTGAGGGTGAACATTCCTGGGCCGTTCTCACAGAAACCCCTGGGTTTTCGCTCTCGGCAAAGTAACACTTTTCTCCCTCTTCTGACTGGTGCGTCTCTCTGCAGCTGCCCAGCTGTCTATCTTTCCACCCTACTGGAATGGCGCTCTCCTCCATACTCCCAGACTTTTAGTGTAAAACTTTTCCCGGGAACTTTGCTTATTTAACGTATAGCGCCGTGTTTGTGTTAAATGATGAATATGAGGCACCGTCATGTGTGTTATTCCACTGTCTATGAAAGATCGTTCTACTGCCAAGCGGCTGTGCACCAATGTGGATTTTTCCCATAATCCACCAGCAGTATTGTGTCTGTGTTGTAGTCGAGCTACAGAGCTCTCAGTGTGTGAAGTCTGTGGAGTCTGCTAATATAATGAGTAGAGAGTAGAGACTGTGCATGGCCATGAATACACTTCCAGGGAACAGCCTTGTTAAGACCAAGTGCCTGGGAAAGATTGTGGTTATTCTGGGTTGTAGTAGGTAATGGGGGAGATTTGTGGTCGGTAGTGGTAGCAGTCGGGGGACTGTGTGTGGTTGTTAGGCCATAGAAATAGAATTACTAGAGGCGAGAAAGCTTCTCAGACCACAGCAATGTGATTGGACCACTCATGGGAAAACTCAATATGGCCGCCGGTCTGCCCATCACAGAACATTGACTTGAATGAGAATGTCTGCTCTAGAAATTATATTTCTATGGCCAGGGCTGTGGCAAACAGGTTGTACTTGGTGTAGCTCTAGTCTACTGTGTGTGGTGGTCTGGGTTGTGCTGGATCCGGGGCCTGTGTACCTCAGACTCTCCTCATGGGCCAGGCCTGTTGGAGCCTCATCCTGCTGCAGCCTCAACCTACTGCAGCGGTGGCAGGCTGGGTCCGGGGCCTGTGTACCTCAGTCTCTGCACACAACAGACAGGTTAGCCACGTTAGCCAGATTTTTCACCCAAATGGAAATTCTGCCTGTCACCTCTCCTGCCGCCTCCAACCGCCTCCCCTGTCCAATCCGTCACTCCACGCCGCCGGCCGTGCAAATAGGCCTGCCACTCTCACTGTCATCAGGGTAACGGATGTCCCGTCATTACTGCAGGGCGGGGCGAGGTGCACCCAGGTCCACTCCCCAACCCACCCTCTCTGGTGATGAGCTTCCCCTCCCTCAGCAGTTGGTTAGGAAGGAAGGGCAGTGTAGAAAGGAGGAGGCGGGTTAACACCCCCATCACTCCCTCTCTCTCCCCTCCACCCCATCTCTCTGGTCCAGACTCAAAAGCAACCATAAGGAGAAAATAAATCGCATCCACCGCCCGGACTGGTAACCCAAACGGCCGTCATAAATAACGGGGGCCTATTTGAAGGGGAAGATGGGGGCATTAGAAGCTATTTACACTGCGGTAGCCATGCCATCGATCACGAGCAGGCGGCCCATAGATAAGAGAGCTCTGATGTCATGGTTATTTATGATGATCTCTGACAGTAAGGCTACAAAGAGATTTTCCGGCCGACAGCTCCATCCGTTTTTTTGGGATATGATGCATTCTGTCGTCAGGGAAACAATCAGGGGTGGCTGCCACAACGGCCGGCGGAGCGCCACGGATGCCTGCCCCTGATACACAACCCCTCAATCCAGCCCTCCCTCCCTCGCCATCCAGACAAATGGCATAAGTGTGATTAGGCTCATAAAAAGGGGGGAGAGGGGAGACCTCTGAGCCAGTTATGTCTCTGTCCCACAGCATCATGTACAGTAGTAGGAGACTATGAGGCTACATGGAAGCCTATGGAAGAGCATATAGAGAGTGTGGACACACTGGTGGTGGACACACACACCGCTACACACACACACACCGGCATGTTCGCTGGGGCTGGCGTTACACACACAAGGCCCTAGCACGCATACTGTACCAGTCAAAAGTTTGGACACACCTACTCTTTATTTTTACTATTTTCTACATTGTAGAAACTAAAACTATGAAATAACACACATGGAATCATGTAGTAACCAAAAGAAGTGAATGAAATCAAAATATATTTCAGTTTTCAGATTTTTGAAAGTAACCACCCTTGGCCTTGATGACAGCTTTGCACACTCTTGGCATTCTCTCAACCAGCTTCATGAGGAATTGCTTTTCCAACAGTCTTGAAGGAGTTCCCACATACGCTGAGCACCTGTTGACTGCTTTTCCTTCACTCTGCGGTCCAACTCATCCCAAACCATCTCAATTGGGTTGAGGTCGGGTTAAGCTGGTTAAGTGTGCCTTGAATTCGAAATGAATCACAGACAGTGTCACCAGCAAGCACCATCAAACCTCCCCATGCTTCACGGTGGGAAGCACACATTCAGAGATCATCCGTTCACCTACTTTGCGTCTCACAAAGACACGGCGGTTGGAACCAAAAATCTCAAATTTGGACTCATCAGACCAAAGGACAGATTTCTTGGCCCAAGCACGTCTCTTCTTATTATTGGTGTCATTTAGTAGTGGT